>NW_027520464.1:0-52865 GCF_051991245.1 Festucalex cinctus
CAATTTCATGCTAGAAACATCATCCGGATGCCAAAATAAACTAAATACAGCAAAAGATTTGAGTGCACAACGTTTGGTTTAGATTTGACAGCCATAATCAGCAATTGTGTACATTTGAGCTGAATGTGTCAAAATCTTAAAAATTAACAGGTGCCCAAGCAATTTCATGCTAGATTCATCATCCGGATGCAAAATAAACTAAATACAGCAAAAGATTTGAGTGCACAACGTCTGGTTTAGGTTTGACAGCCATAATCACCTTTTTATTGCTTTAAATGCGTTTTTAGCGCATGATTGTACATTTGAGCTGAATGTGTCAAAATCTTAAAAATTAACAGGTGCCCAAGCAATTTCATGCTAGAATCATCATCCGGATGCCAAAATAAACTAAATACAGCAAAAGATTTGAGTGCACAACGTTTGGTTTAGATTTGACAGCCATAATCAGCAATTGTGTACATTTGAGCTGAATGTGTCAAAATCTTAAAAATTAACAGGTGCCCAAGCAATTTCATGCTAGAATCATCATCCGGATGCCAAAATAAACCTAAATACAGCAAAAGATTTGAGTGCACAACGTTTGGTTTAGGTTTGACAGCCATAATCACCTTTTTATTGCTTTAAATGCGTTTTTAGCGCATGATTGTACATTTGAGCTGAATGTGTCAAAATCTTAAAATTAACAGGTGCCAAAGCATTTCATGCTAGAATCATCATCCGGATGCCAAAATAAACTAATACAGCAAAAGATTTGAGTGCACAACGTTTGGTTTAGATTTGACAGCCATAATCAGCAATTGTGTACATTTGAGCTGAATGTGTCAAATCTTAAAAATTAACAGGTGCCCAAGCAATTTCATGCTAGAATCATCATCCGGATGCCAAAATAAACCATATACAGCAAAAGATTTGAGTGCATAACGTTTGGTTTAGGTTTGACCAGCCATAATCACCTTTTTATTGCTTTAAATGCGTTTGTAGCGCATGATTGTACATTGAGCTGAATGTGTCAAAATCTTAAAATTAACAGGTGCCCAAGCAATTTCATGCTAGAATCATCATCCGGATGCCAAAATAAACTAAATACAGCAAAAGATTTGAGTGCACAACGTTTGGTTTAGATTTGACAGCCATAATCAGCAATTGTGTACATTTGAGCTGAATGTGTCAAAATCTTAAAAATTAACAGGTGCCCAAGCAATTTCATGCTAGAATCATCATCCGGATGCCAAAATAAACTAAATACAGCAAAAGATTTGAGTGCACAACGTTTGTTTAGATTTGACAGCCATAATCAGCAATTGTGTACATTTGAGCTGAATGTGTCAAAATCTTAAAAATTAACAGGTGCCCAAGCAATTTCATGCTAGAATCATCATCCGGATGCCAAAATAAACTAAATACAGCAAAAGATTTGAGTGCACAACGTTTGGTTTAGGTTTGACAGCCATAATCACCTTTTTATTGCTTTAAATGCGTTTTAGCGCATGATTGTACATTTGAGCTGAATGTGTCAAAATCTTAAAAATTAACAGGTGCCAAAGCAATTTCATGCTAGAATCATCATCCGGATGCCAAAATAAACTAAATACAGCAAAAGATTTGAGTGCACAACGTTTGTTTAGATTTGACAGCCATAATCAGCAATTGTGTACATTTGAGCTGAATGTGTCAAAATCTTAAAAATTAACAGGTGCCCAAGCAATTTCATGCTAGAATCATCATCCGGATGCCAAAATAAACCATATACAGCAAAAGATTTGAGTGCATAACGTTTGGTTTAGGTTTGACAGCCATAATCACCTTTTTATTGCTTTAAATGCGTTTGTAGCGCATGATTGTACATTTGAGCTGAATGTGTCAAAATCTTAAAAATTAACAGGTGCCCAAGCAATTTCATGCTAGAATCATCATCCGGATGCCAAAATAAACTAAATACAGCAAAAGATTTGAGTGCACAACGTTTGGTTTAGATTTGACAGCCATAATCAGCAATTGTGTACATTTGAGCTGAATGTGTCAAAATCTTAAAAATTAACAGTGCCCAAGCAATTTCATGCTAGAATCATCATCCGGATGCCAAAATAAACTAAATACAGCAAAAGATTTGAGTGCATAACGTTTGGTTAGGTTTGACAGCCATAATCACCTTTTTATTGCTTTAAATGCGTTTGTAGCGCATGATTGTACATTTGAGCTGAATGTGTCAAAATCTTAAAAATTAACAGGGTGCCCAATCAATTTCATGCTAGAATCATCATCCGGATGCCAAAATAAACTAAATACAGCAAAAGATTTGAGTGCCACAACGTTTGGTTTAGATTTGACAGCCAAATCAGCAATTGTGGTACATTTGAGCTGAATGTGTCAAAATCTTAAAAATTAACAGGTGCCCAAGCAAATTCATGCTAGAATCATCATCCGGATGCCAAAATAAACTAAATACAGCAAATATTTGAGTGCACAACGTTTGGTTTAGGTTTGACAGCCATAATCACCTTTTTATTGCTTTAAATGCGTTTTTAGCGCATGATTGTACATTTGAGCTGAATGTGTCAAAATCTTAAAAATTAACAGGTGCCCAAGCAATTTCATGCTAGAATCATCATCCGGATGCCAAAATAAACTAAATACAGCAAAAGATTTGAGTGCACAACGTTTGGTTTAGATTTGACAGCCATAATCAGCAATTGTGTACATTTGAGCTGAATGTGTCAAAATCTTAAAAATTAACAGGTGCCCAAGCAATTTCATGCTAGAATCATCATCCGGATGCCAAAATAAACTAAATACAGCAAAAGATTTGAGTGCACAACGTTTGGTTTAGATTTGACAGCCATAATCAGCAATTGTGTACATTTGAGCTGAATGTGTCAAAATCTTAAAAATTAACAGGTGCCCAAGCAATTCATGCTAGAATCATCATCCAGATGCCAAAAATAAACTAAATACAGCAAAGATTTGAGTGCACAACGTTTGGTTTAGGTTGACAGCCATAATCACCTTTTTATTGCTTTAAATGCGTTTTTAGCGCATGATTGTACATTTGAGCTGAATGTGTCAAAATCTTAAAAATTAACAGGTGCCCAAGCAATTTCATGCTAGAATCATCATCCGGATGCCAAAATAAACTAAATACAGCAAAAGATTTGAGTGCACAACGTTTGGTTTAGATTTGACAGCCATAATCAGCAATTGTGTACATTTGAGCTGAATGTGTCAAAATCTTAAAAATTAACAGGTGCCCAAGGCAATTTCATGCTAGAATCATCATCCGGATGCCAAAATAAACTAAATACAGCAAAAGATTTGAGTGCACAACGTTTGGTTTAGATTTGACAGCCATAATCAGCAATTGTGTACATTTGAGCTGAATGTGTCAAAATCTTAAAAATTAACAGGTGCCCAAGCAATTTCATGCTAGAATCATCATCCGGATGCCAAAATAAACTAAATACAGCAAAAGATTTGAGTGCACAACGTTTGGTTTAGGTTTGACAGCCATAATCACCTTTTTATTGCTTTAAATGCGTTTTTAGCGCATGATTGTACATTTGAGCTGAATGTGTCAAAATCTTAAAAATTAACAGGTGCCCAAGCAATTTCATGCTAGAATCATCATCCGGATGCCAAAATAAACTAAATACAGCAAAAAGATTTGAGTGCACAACGTTTGGTTTAGATTTGACAGCCATAATCAGCAATTGTGTACATTTGAGCTGAATGTGTCAAAATCTTAAAAACTAACAGGTGCCCAAGCAATTTCATGCTAGAATCATCATCCGGATGCCAAAATAAACTAAATACAGCAAAAGATTTGAGTGCACAATGTTTGGTTTAGGTTGACAGCCATAATCACCTTTTTATTGCTTTAAATGCGTTTTTTAGCGCATGATTGTACATTTGAGCTGAATGTGTCAAAATCTTAAAAATTAACAGGTGCCCAAGCAATTTCATGCTAGAATCATCATCCGGATGCCAAAATAAACCTAAATACAGCAAAAGATTTGAGTGCACAACGTTTGGTTTAGATTTGACAGCCATAATCAGCAATTGTGTACATTTGAGCTGAATGTGTCAAAATCTTAAAAATTAACAGGTGCCCAAGCAATTTCATGCTAGAATCCATCATCCGGATGCCAAAATAAACTAAATACAGCAAAAAGATTTGAGTGCACAACCGTTTGGTTTAGGTTTGACAGCCATAATCACCCTTTTTATTGCTTTAAATGCGTTTTTAGCGCATGATTGTACATTTGAGCTGAATGTGTCAAAATCTTAAAAATTAACAGGTGCCCAAGCAATTTCATGCTAGAAACATCATCCGGATGCCAAAATAAACTAAATACAGCAAAAGATTTGAGTGCACAACGTTTGGTTTAGATTTGACAGCCATAATCAGCAATTGTGTACATTTGAGCTGAATGTGTCAAAATCTTAAAAATTAACAGGTGCCCAAGCAATTTCATGCTAGAATCATCATCCGGATGCCAAAATAAACTAAATACAGCAAAAGATTTGAGTGCACAACGTCTGGTTTAGGTTTGACAGCCATAATCACCTTTTTATTGCTTTAAATGCGTTTTTAGCGCATGATTGTACATTTGAGCTGAATGTGTCAAAATCTTAAAAATTAACAGGTGCCCAAGCAATTTCATGCTAGAATCATCATCCGGATGCCAAAATAAACTAAATACAGCAAAAGATTTGAGTGCACAACGTTTGGTTTAGATTTGACAGCCATAATCAGCAATTGTGTACATTTGAGCTGAATGTGTCAAAATCTTAAAAATTAACAGGTGCCAAGCAATTTCATGCTAGAATCATCATCCGGATGCCAAAATAAACTAAATACAGCAAAAGATTTGAGTGCACAACGTTTGGTTTAGGTTTGACAGCCATAATCACCTTTTTATTGCTTTAAATGCGTTTTTAGCGCATGATTGTACATTTGAGCTGAATGTGTCAAAATCTTAAAAATTAACAGGTGCCAAAGCAATTTCATGCTAGAATCATCATCCGGATGCCAAAATAAACTAAATACAGCAAAAGATTTGAGTGCACAACGTTTGGTTTAGATTTGACAGCCATAATCAGCAATTGTGTACATTTGAGCTGAATGTGTCAAAATCTTAAAAATTAACAGGTGCCCAAGCAATTTCATGCTAGAATCATCATCCGGATGCCAAAATAAACCATATACAGCAAAAGATTTGAGTGCATAACGTTTGGTTTAGGTTTGACAGCCATAATCACCTTTTTATTGCTTTAAATGCGTTTGTAGCGCATGATTGTACATTTGAGCTGAATGTGTCAAAATCTTAAAAATTAACAGGTGCCCAAGCAATTTCATGCTAGAATCATCATCCGGATGCCAAAATAAACTAAATACAGCAAAAGATTGAGTGCACAACGTTTGGTTTAGATTTGACAGCCATAATCAGCAATTGTGTACATTTGAGCTGAATGTGTCAAAATCTTAAAAATTACAGGTGCCCAAGCAATTTCATGCTAGAATCATCATCCGGATGCCAAAATAAAACTAAATACAGCAAAAGATTTGAGTGCACAACGTTTGGTTTAGATTTGACAGCCATAATCAGCAATTGTGTACATTTGAGCTGAATGTGTCAAAATCTTAAAAATTAACAGGTGCCCAAGCAATTTCATGCTAGAATCATCATCCGGATGCCAAAATAAACTAAAATACAGCAAAAGATTTGAGTGCACAACGTTTGGTTTAGGTTTGACAGCCATAATCACCTTTTTATTGCTTTAAATGCGTTTTTTAGCGCATGATTGTACATTTGAGCTGAATGTGTCAAAATCTTAAAATTAACAGGTGCCAAAGCAATTTCATGCTAGAATCATCATCCGGATGCCAAAATAAACTAAATACAGCAAAAGATTTGAGTGCACAACGTTTGGTTTAGATTTGACAGCCATAATCAGCAATTGTGTACATTTGAGCTGAATGTGTCAAAATCTTAAAAATTAACAGGTGCCCAAGCAATTTCATGCTAGAATCATCATCCGGATGCCAAAATAAACCATATACAGCAAAAGATTTGAGTGCATAACGTTTGGTTTAGGTTTGACAGCCATAATCACCTTTTTATTGCTTTAAATGCGTTTGTAGCGCATGATTGTACATTTGAGCTGAATGTGTCAAAATCTTAAAAATTAACAGGTGCCCAAGCAATTTCATGCTAGAATCATCATCCGGATGCCAAAATAAACTAAATACAGCAAAAGATTTGAGTGCACAACGTTTGGTTTAGATTTGACAGCCATAATCAGCAATTGTGTACATTTGAGCTGAATGTGTCAAAATCTTAAAAATTAACAGGTGCCCAAGCAATTTCATGCTAGAATCATCATCCGGATGCCAAAATAAACTAAATACAGCAAAAGATTTGAGTGCATAACGTTTGGTTTAGGTTTGACAGCCATAATCACCTTTTTATTGCTTTAAATGCGTTTGTAGCGCATGATTGTACATTTGAGCTGAATGTGTCAAAATCTTAAAAATTAACAGGTGCCCAAGCAATTTCATGCTAGAATCATCATCCGGATGCCAAAATAAACTAAATACAGCAAAAGATTTGAGTGCACAACGTTTGGTTTAGATTTGACAGCCATAATCAGCAATTGTGTACATTTGAGCTGAATGTGTCAAAATCTTAAAAATTAACAGGTGCCCAAGCAATTTCATGCTAGAATCATCATCCGGATGCCAAAATAAACTAAATACAGCAAAAGATTTGAGTGCATAACGTTTGGTTTAGGTTTGACAGCCATAATCACCTTTTTATTGCTTTAAATGCGTTTGTAGCGCATGATTGTACATTTGAGCTGAATGTGTCAAAATCTTAAAAATTAACAGGTGCCCAATCAATTTCATGCTAGAATCATCATCCGGATGCCAAAATAAACTAAATACAGCAAAAGATTTGAGTGCACAACGTTTGGTTTAGATTTGACAGCCATAATCAGCAATTGTGTACATTTGAGCTGAATGTGTCAAAATCTTAAAAATTAACAGGTGCCCAAGCAAATTCATGCTAGAATCATCATCCGGATGCCAAAATAAACTAAATACAGCAAAAGATTTGAGTGCACAACGTTTGGTTTAGATTTGACAGCCATAATCAGCAATTGTGTACATTTGAGCTGAATGTGTCAAAATCTTAAAAATTAACAGGTGCCCAAGCAATTTCATGCTAGAATCATCATCCGGATGCCAAAATAAACTAAATACAGCAAAAGATTTGAGTGCACAACGTTTGGTTTAGGTTTGACAGCCATAATCACCTTTTTATTGCTTTAAATGCGTTTTTAGCGCATGATTGTACATTTGAGCTGAATGTGTCAAAATCTTAAAAATTAACAGGTGCCCAAGCAATTTCATGCTAGAATCATCATCCGGATGCCAAAATAAACTAAATACAGCAAAAGATTTGAGTGCACAACGTTTGGTTTAGATTTGACAGCCATAATCAGCAATTGTGTACATTTGAGCTGAATGTGTCAAAATCTTAAAAACTAACAGGTGCCCAAGCAATTTCATGCTAGAATCATCATCCGGATGCCAAAATAAACTAAATACAGCAAAAGATTTGAGTGCACAATGTTTGGTTTAGGTTTGACAGCCATAATCACCTTTTTATTGCTTTAAATGCGTTTTTAGCGCATGATTGTACATTTGAGCTGAATGTGTCAAAATCTTAAAAATTAACAGGTGCCCAAGCAATTTCATGCTAGAATCATCATCCGGATGCCAAAATAAACTAAATACAGCAAAAGATTTGAGTGCACAACGTTTGGTTTAGATTTGACAGCCATAATCAGCAATTGTGTACATTTGAGCTGAATGTGTCAAAATCTTAAAAATTAACAGGTGCCCAAGCAATTTCATGCTAGAATCATCATCCGGATGCCAAAATAAACTAAATACAGCAAAAGATTTGAGTGCACAACGTTTGGTTTAGGTTTGACAGCCATAATCACCTTTTTATTGCTTTAAATGCGTTTTTAGCGCATGATTGTACATTTGAGCTGAATGTGTCAAAATCTTAAAAATTAACAGGTGCCCAAGCAATTTCATGCTAGAAACATCATCCGGATGCCAAAATAAACTAAATACAGCAAAAGATTTGAGTGCACAACGTTTGGTTTAGATTTGACAGCCATAATCAGCAATTGTGTACATTTGAGCTGAATGTGTCAAAATCTTAAAAATTAACAGGTGCCCAAGCAATTTCATGCTAGAATCATCATCCGGATGCCAAAATAAACTAAATACAGCAAAAGATTTGAGTGCACAACGTCTGGTTTAGGTTTGACAGCCATAATCACCTTTTTATTGCTTTAAATGCGTTTTTAGCGCATGATTGTACATTTGAGCTGAATGTGTCAAAATCTTAAAAATTAACAGGTGCCCAAGCAATTTCATGCTAGAATCATCATCCGGATGCCAAAATAAACTAAATACAGCAAAAGATTTGAGTGCACAACGTTTGGTTTAGATTTGACAGCCATAATCAGCAATTGTGTACATTTGAGCTGAATGTGTCAAAATCTTAAAAATTAACAGGTGCCCAAGCAATTTCATGCTAGAATCATCATCCGGATGCCAAAATAAACTAAATACAGCAAAAGATTTGAGTGCACAACGTTTGGTTTAGGTTTGACAGCCATAATCACCTTTTTATTGCTTTAAATGCGTTTTTAGCGCATGATTGTACATTTGAGCTGAATGTGTCAAAATCTTAAAAATTAACAGGTGCCAAAGCAATTTCATGCTAGAATCATCATCCGGATGCCAAAATAAACTAAATACAGCAAAAGATTTGAGTGCACAACGTTTGGTTTAGATTTGACAGCCATAATCAGCAATTGTGTACATTTGAGCTGAATGTGTCAAAATCTTAAAAATTAACAGGTGCCCAAGCAATTTCATGCTAGAATCATCATCCGGATGCCAAAATAAACCATATACAGCAAAAGATTTGAGTGCATAACGTTTGGTTTAGGTTTGACAGCCATAATCACCTTTTTATTGCTTTAAATGCGTTTGTAGCGCATGATTGTACATTTGAGCTGAATGTGTCAAAATCTTAAAAATTAACAGGTGCCCAAGCAATTTCATGCTAGAATCATCATCCGGATGCCAAAATAAACTAAATACAGCAAAAGATTTGAGTGCACAACGTTTGGTTTAGATTTGACAGCCATAATCAGCAATTGTGTACATTTGAGCTGAATGTGTCAAAATCTTAAAAATTAACAGGTGCCCAAGCAATTTCATGCTAGAATCATCATCCGGATGCCAAAATAAACTAAATACAGCAAAAGATTTGAGTGCACAACGTTTGGTTTAGATTTGACAGCCATAATCAGCAATTGTGTACATTTGAGCTGAATGTGTCAAAATCTTAAAAATTAACAGGTGCCCAAGCAATTTCATGCTAGAATCATCATCCGGATGCCAAAATAAACTAAATACAGCAAAAGATTTGAGTGCACAACGTTTGGTTTAGGTTTGACAGCCATAATCACCTTTTTATTGCTTTAAATGCGTTTTTAGCGCATGATTGTACATTTGAGCTGAATGTGTCAAAATCTTAAAAATTAACAGGTGCCAAAGCAATTTCATGCTAGAATCATCATCCGGATGCCAAAATAAACTAAATACAGCAAAAGATTTGAGTGCACAACGTTTGGTTTAGATTTGACAGCCATAATCAGCAATTGTGTACATTTGAGCTGAATGTGTCAAAATCTTAAAAATTAACAGGTGCCCAAGCAATTTCATGCTAGAATCATCATCCGGATGCCAAAATAAACCATATACAGCAAAAGATTTGAGTGCATAACGTTTGGTTTAGGTTTGACAGCCATAATCACCTTTTTATTGCTTTAAATGCGTTTGTAGCGCATGATTGTACATTTGAGCTGAATGTGTCAAAATCTTAAAAATTAACAGGTGCCCAAGCAATTTCATGCTAGAATCATCATCCGGATGCCAAAATAAACTAAATACAGCAAAAGATTTGAGTGCACAACGTTTGGTTTAGATTTGACAGCCATAATCAGCAATTGTGTACATTTGAGCTGAATGTGTCAAAATCTTAAAAATTAACAGGTGCCCAAGCAATTTCATGCTAGAATCATCATCCGGATGCCAAAATAAACTAAATACAGCAAAAGATTTGAGTGCATAACGTTTGGTTTAGGTTTGACAGCCATAATCACCTTTTTATTGCTTTAAATGCGTTTGTAGCGCATGATTGTACATTTGAGCTGAATGTGTCAAAATCTTAAAAATTAACAGGTGCCCAATCAATTTCATGCTAGAATCATCATCCGGATGCCAAAATAAACTAAATACAGCAAAAGATTTGAGTGCACAACGTTTGGTTTAGATTTGACAGCCATAATCAGCAATTGTGTACATTTGAGCTGAATGTGTCAAAATCTTAAAAATTAACAGGTGCCCAAGCAAATTCATGCTAGAATCATCATCCGGATGCCAAAATAAACTAAATACAGCAAAATATTTGAGTGCACAACGTTTGGTTTAGGTTTGACAGCCATAATCACCTTTTTATTGCTTTAAATGCGTTTTTAGCGCATGATTGTACATTTGAGCTGAATGTGTCAAAATCTTAAAAATTAACAGGTGCCCAAGCAATTTCATGCTAGAATCATCATCCGGATGCCAAAATAAACTAAATACAGCAAAAGATTTGAGTGCACAACGTTTGGTTTAGATTTGACAGCCATAATCAGCAATTGTGTACATTTGAGCTGAATGTGTCAAAATCTTAAAAATTAACAGGTGCCCAAGCAATTTCATGCTAGAATCATCATCCGGATGCCAAAATAAACTAAATACAGCAAAAGATTTGAGTGCACAACGTTTGGTTTAGATTTGACAGCCATAATCAGCAATTGTGTACATTTGAGCTGAATGTGTCAAAATCTTAAAAATTAACAGGTGCCCAAGCAATTTCATGCTAGAATCATCATCCGGATGCCAAAATAAACTAAATACAGCAAAAGATTTGAGTGCACAACGTTTGGTTTAGGTTTGACAGCCATAATCACCTTTTTATTGCTTTAAATGCGTTTTTAGCGCATGATTGTACATTTGAGCTGAATGTGTCAAAATCTTAAAAATTAACAGGTGCCCAAGCAATTTCATGCTAGAATCATCATCCGGATGCCAAAATAAACTAAATACAGCAAAAGATTTGAGTGCACAACGTTTGGTTTAGATTTGACAGCCATAATCAGCAATTGTGTACATTTGAGCTGAATGTGTCAAAATCTTAAAAACTAACAGGTGCCCAAGCAATTTCATGCTAGAATCATCATCCGGATGCCAAAATAAACTAAATACAGCAAAAGATTTGAGTGCACAATGTTTGGTTTAGGTTTGACAGCCATAATCACCTTTTTATTGCTTTAAATGCGTTTTTAGCGCATGATTGTACATTTGAGCTGAATGTGTCAAAATCTTAAAAATTAACAGGTGCCCAAGCAATTTCATGCTAGAATCATCATCCGGATGCCAAAATAAACTAAATACAGCAAAAGATTTGAGTGCACAACGTTTGGTTTAGATTTGACAGCCATAATCAGCAATTGTGTACATTTGAGCTGAATGTGTCAAAATCTTAAAAATTAACAGGTGCCCAAGCAATTTCATGCTAGAATCATCATCCGGATGCCAAAATAAACTAAATACAGCAAAAGATTTGAGTGCACAACGTTTGGTTTAGGTTTGACAGCCATAATCACCTTTTTATTGCTTTAAATGCGTTTTTAGCGCATGATTGTACATTTGAGCTGAATGTGTCAAAATCTTAAAAATTAACAGGTGCCCAAGCAATTTCATGCTAGAAACATCATCCGGATGCCAAAATAAACTAAATACAGCAAAAGATTTGAGTGCACAACGTTTGGTTTAGATTTGACAGCCATAATCAGCAATTGTGTACATTTGAGCTGAATGTGTCAAAATCTTAAAAATTAACAGGTGCCCAAGCAATTTCATGCTAGAATCATCATCCGGATGCCAAAATAAACTAAATACAGCAAAAGATTTGAGTGCACAACGTTTGGTTTAGGTTTGACAGCCATAATCACCTTTTTATTGCTTTAAATGCGTTTTTAGCGCATGATTGTACATTTGAGCTGAATGTGTCAAAATCTTAAAAATTAACAGGTGCCCAAGCAATTTCATGCTAGAATCATCATCCGGATGCCAAAATAAACTAAATACAGCAAAAGATTTGAGTGCACAACGTTTGGTTTAGATTTGACAGCCATAATCAGCAATTGTGTACATTTGAGCTGAATGTGTCAAAATCTTAAAAATTAACAGGTGCCCAAGCAATTTCATGCTAGAATCATCATCCGGATGCCAAAATAAACTAAATACAGCAAAAGATTTGAGTGCACAACGTTTGGTTTAGGTTTGACAGCCATAATCACCTTTTTATTGCTTTAAATGCGTTTTTAGCGCATGATTGTACATTTGAGCTGAATGTGTCAAAATCTTAAAAATTAACAGGTGCCCAAGCAATTTCATGCTAGAATCATCATCCGGATGCCAAAATAAACTAAATACAGCAAAAGATTTGAGTGCACAACGTTTGGTTTAGATTTGACAGCCATAATCAGCAATTGTGTACATTTGAGCTGAATGTGTCAAAATCTTAAAAATTAACAGGTGCCCAAGCAATTTCATGCTAGAATCATCATCCGGATGCCAAAATAAACTAAATACAGCAAAAGATTTGAGTGCACAACGTTTGGTTTAGATTTGACAGCCATAATCAGCAATTGTGTACATTTGAGCTGAATGTGTCAAAATCTTAAAAATTAACAGGTGCCCAAGCAATTTCATGCTAGAATCATCATCCGGATGCCAAAATAAACTAAATACAGCAAAAGATTTGAGTGCACAACGTTTGGTTTAGATTTGACAGCCATAATCAGCAATTGTGTACATTTGAGCTGAATGTGTCAAAATCTTAAAAATTAACAGGTGCCCAAGCAATTTCATGCTAGAATCATCATCCGGATGCCAAAATAAACTAAATACAGCAAAAGATTTGAGTGCACAACGTTTGGTTTAGGTTTGACAGCCATAATCACCTTTTTATTGCTTTAAATGCGTTTTTAGCGCATGATTGTACATTTGAGCTGAATGTGTCAAAATCTTAAAAATTAACAGGTGCCCAAGCAATTTCATGCTAGAATCATCATCCGGATGCCAAAATAAACTAAATACATCAAAAGATTTGAGTGCACAACGTTTGGTTTAGATTTGACAGCCATAATCAGCAATTGTGTACATTTGAGCTGAATGTGTCAAAATCTTAAAAATTAACAGGTGCCCAAGCAAATTCATGCTAGAATCATCATCCGGATGCCAAAATAAACTAAATACAGCAAAATATTTGAGTGCACAACGTTTGGTTTAGGTTTGACAGCCATAATCACCTTTTTATTGCTTTAAATGCGTTTTTAGCGCATGATTGTACATTTGAGCTGAATGTGTCAAAATCTTAAAAATTAACAGGTGCCCAAGCAATTTCATGCTAGAATCATCATCCGGATGCCAAAATAAACTAAATACAGCAAAAGATTTGAGTGCACAACGTTTGGTTTAGATTTGACAGCCATAATCAGCAATTGTGTACATTTGAGCTGAATGTGTCAAAATCTTAAAAATTAACAGGTGCCCAAGCAATTTCATGCTAGAATCATCATCCGGATGCCAAAATAAACTAAATACAGCAAAAGATTTGAGTGCACAACGTTTGGTTTAGGTTTGACAGCCATAATCACCTTTTTATTGCTTTAAATGCGTTTTTAGCCCATGATTGTACATTTGAGCTGAATGTGTCAAAATCTTAAAAATTAACAGGTGCCCAAGCAATTTCATGCTAGAATCATCATCCGGATGCCAAAATAAACTAAATACAGCAAAAGATTTGAGTGCACAACGTTTGGTTTAGATTTGACAGCCATAATCAGCAATTGTGTACATTTGAGCTGAATGTGTCAAAATCTTAAAAATTAACAGGTGCCCAAGCAATTTCATGCTAGAATCATCATCCGGATGCCAAAATAAACTAAATACAGCAAAAGATTTGAGTGCATAACGTTTGGTTTAGGTTTGACAGCCATAATCACCTTTTTATTGCTTTAAATGCGTTTGTAGCGCATGATTGTACATTTGAGCTGAATGTGTCAAAATCTTAAAAATTAACAGGTGCCCAATCAATTTCATGCTAGAATCATCATCCGGATGCCAAAATAAACTAAATACAGCAAAAGATTTGAGTGCACAACGTTTGGTTTAGATTTGACAGCCATAATCAGCAATTGTGTACATTTGAGCTGAATGTGTCAAAATCTTAAAAATTAACAGGTGCCCAAGCAATTTCATGCTAGAATCATCATCCGGATGCCAAAATAAACTAAATACAGCAAAAGATTTGAGTGCACAACGTTTGGTTTAGGTTTGACAGCCATAATCACCTTTTTATTGCTTTAAATGCGTTTTTAGCGCATGATTGTACATTTGAGCTGAATGTGTCAAAATCTTAAAAATTAACAGGTGCCCAAGCAATTTCATGCTAGAATCATCATCCGGATGCCAAAATAAACTAAATACAGCAAAAGATTTGAGTGCACAACGTTTGGTTTAGATTTGACAGCCATAATCAGCAATTGTGTACATTTGAGCTGAATGTGTCAAAATCTTAAAAATTAACAGGTGCCCAAGCAATTTCATGCTAGAATCATCATCCGGATGCCAAAATAAACTAAATACAGCAAAAGATTTGAGTGCACAACGTTTGGTTTAGATTTGACAGCCATAATCAGCAATTGTGTACATTTGAGCTGAATGTGTCAAAATCTTAAAAATTAACAGGTGCCCAAGCAATTTCATGCTAGAATCATCATCCGGATGCCAAAATAAACTAAATACAGCAAAAGATTTGAGTGCACAACGTTTGGTTTAGGTTTGACAGCCATAATCACCTTTTTATTGCTTTAAATGCGTTTTTAGCGCATGATTGTACATTTGAGCTGAATGTGTCAAAATCTTAAAAATTAACAGGTGCCCAAGCAATTTCATGCTAGAATCATCATCCGGATGCCAAAATAAACTAAATACAGCAAAAGATTTGAGTGCACAACGTTTGGTTTAGATTTGACAGCCATAATCAGCAATTGTGTACATTTGAGCTGAATGTTGTCAAAATCTTAAAAACTAACAGGTGCCCAAGCAATTTCATGCTAGAATCATCATCCGGATGCCAAAATAAACTAAATACAGCAAAAGATTTGAGTGCACAATGTTTGGTTTAGGTTTGACAGCCATAATCACCTTTTTATTGCTTTAAATGCGTTTTTAGCGCATGATTGTACATTTGAGCTGAATGTGTCAAAATCTTAAAAATTAACAGGTGCCCAAGCAATTTCATGCTAGAATCATCATCCGGATGCCAAAATAAACTAAATACAGCAAAAGATTTGAGTGCACAACGTTTGGTTTAGATTTGACAGCCATAATCAGCAATTGTGTACATTTGAGCTGAATGTGTCAAAATCTTAAAAATTAACAGGTGCCCAAGCAATTTCATGCTAGAATCATCATCCGGATGCCAAAATAAACTAAATACAGCAAAAGATTTGAGTGCACAACGTTTGGTTTAGGTTTGACAGCCATAATCACCTTTTTATTGCTTTAAATGCGTTTTTAGCGCATGATTGTACATTTGAGCTGAATGTGTCAAAATCTTAAAAATTAACAGGTGCCCAAGCAATTTCATGCTAGAAACATCATCCGGATGCCAAAATAAACTAAATACAGCAAAAGATTTGAGTGCACAACGTTTGGTTTAGATTTGACAGCCATAATCAGCAATTGTGTACATTTGAGCTGAATGTGTCAAAATCTTAAAAATTAACAGGTGCCCAAGCAATTTCATGCTAGAATCATCATCCGGATGCCAAAATAAACCATATACAGCAAAAGATTTGAGTGCATAACGTTTGGTTTAGGTTTGACAGCCATAATCACCTTTTTATTGCTTTAAATGCGTTTGTAGCGCATGATTGTACATTTGAGCTGAATGTGTCAAAATCTTAAAAATTAACAGGTGCCCAAGCAATTTCATGCTAGAATCATCATCCGGATGCCAAAATAAACTAAATACAGCAAAAGATTTGAGTGCACAACGTTTGGTTTAGATTTGACAGCCATAATCAGCAATTGTGTACATTTGAGCTGAATGTGTCAAAATCTTAAAAATTAACAGGTGCCCAAGCAATTTCATGCTAGAATCATCATCCGGATGCCAAAATAAACTAAATACAGCAAAAGATTTGAGTGCACAACGTTTGGTTTAGATTTGACAGCCATAATCAGCAATTGTGTACATTTGAGCTGAATGTGTCAAAATCTTAAAAATTAACAGGTGCCCAAGCAATTTCATGCTAGAATCATCATCCAGATGCCAAAATAAACTAAATACAGCAAAAGATTTGAGTGCACAACGTTTGGTTTAGGTTTGACAGCCATAATCACCTTTTTATTGCTTTAAATGCGTTTTTAGCGCATGATTGTACATTTGAGCTGAATGTGTCAAAATCTTAAAAATTAACAGTTGCCCAAGCAATTTCATGCTAGAATCATCATCCGGATGCCAAAATAAACTAAATACAGCAAAAGATTTGAGTGCACAACGTTTGGTTTAGATTTGACAGCCATAATCAGCAATTGTGTACATTTGAGCTGAATGTGTCAAAATCTTAAAAATTAACAGGTGCCCAAGCAATTTCATGCTAGAATCATCATCCGGATGCCAAAATAAACTAAATACAGCAAAAGATTTGAGTGCACAACGTTTGGTTTAGATTTGACAGCCATAATCAGCAATTGTGTACATTTGAGCTGAATGTGTCAAAATCTTAAAAATTAACAGGTGCCCAAGCAATTTCATGCTAGAATCATCATCCAGATGCCAAAATAAACTAAATACAGCAAAAGATTTGAGTGCACAACGTTTGGTTTAGGTTTGACAGCCATAATCACCTTTTTATTGCTTTAAATGCGTTTTTAGCGCATGATTGTACATTTGAGCTGAATGTGTCAAAATCTTAAAAATTAACAGGTGCCAAAGCAATTTCATGCTAGAATCATCATCCGGATGCCAAAATAAACTAAATACAGCAAAAGATTTGAGTGCACAACGTTTGGTTTAGATTTGACAGCCATAATCAGCAATTGTGTACATTTGAGCTGAATGTGTCAAAATCTTAAAAATTAACAGGTGCCCAAGCAATTTCATGCTAGAATCATCATCCGGATGCCAAAATAAACTAAATACAGCAAAAGATTTGAGTGCACAACGTTTGGTTTAGATTTGACAGCCATAATCAGCAATTGTGTACATTTGAGCTGAATGTGTCAAAATCTTAAAAATTAACAGGTGCCCAAGCAATTTCATGCTAGAATCATCATCCGGATGCCAAAATAAACTAAATACAGCAAAAGATTTGAGTGCACAACGTTTGGTTTAGGTTTGACAGCCATAATCACCTTTTTATTGCTTTAAATGCGTTTTTAGCGCATGATTGTACATTTGAGCTGAATGTGTCAAAATCTTAAAAATTAACAGTTGCCCAAGCAATTTCATGCTAGAATCATCATCCGGATGCCAAAATAAACTAAATACAGCAAAAGATTTGAGTGCACAACGTTTGGTTTAGATTTGACAGCCATAATCAGCAATTGTGTACATTTGAGCTGAATGTGTCAAAATCTTAAAAATTAACAGGTGCCCAAGCAATTTCATGCTAGAATCATCATCCGGATGCCAAAATAAACTAAATACAGCAAAAGATTTGAGTGCACAACGTTTGGTTTAGATTTGACAGCCATAATCAGCAATTGTGTACATTTGAGCTGAATGTGTCAAAATCTTAAAAATTAACAGGTGCCCAAGCAATTTCATGCTAGAATCATCATCCGGATGCCAAAATAAACTAAATACAGCAAAAGATTTGAGTGCACAATGTTTGGTTTAGGTTTGACAGCCATAATCACCTTTTTATTGCTTTAAATGCGTTTTTAGCGCATGATTGTACATTTGAGCTGAATGTGTCAAAATCTTAAAAATTAACAGGTGCCCAAGCAATTTCATGCTAGAATCATCATCCGGATGCCAAAATAAACTAAATACAGCAAAAGATTTGAGTGCACAACGTTTGGTTTAGATTTGACAGCCATAATCAGCAATTGTGTACATTTGAGCTGAATGTGTCAAAATCTTAAAAATTAACAGGTGCCCAAGCAATTTCATGCTAGAATCATCATCCGGATGCCAAAATAAACTAAATACAGCAAAAGATTTGAGTGCACAACGTTTGGTTTAGGTTTGACAGCCATAATCACCTTTTTATTGCTTTAAATTCGTTTTTAGCGCATGATTGTACATTTGAGCTGAATGTGTCAAAATCTTAAAAATTAACAGGTGCCCAAGCAATTTCATGCTAGAAACATCATCCGGATGCCAAAATAAACTAAATACAGCAAAAGATTTGAGTGCACAACGTTTGGTTTAGATTTGACAGCCATAATCAGCAATTGTGTACATTTGAGCTGAATGTGTCAAAATCTTAAAAATTAACAGGTGCCCAAGCAATTTCATGCTAGAATCATCATCCGGATGCCAAAATAAACTAAATACAGCAAAAGATTTGAGTGCACAACGTCTGGTTTAGGTTTGACAGCCATAATCACCTTTTTATTGCTTTAAATGCGTTTTTAGCGCATGATTGTACATTTGAGCTGAATGTGTCAAAATCTTAAAAATTAACAGGTGCCCAAGCAATTTCATGCTAGAATCATCATCCGGATGCCAAAATAAACTAAATACAGCAAAAGATTTGAGTGCACAACGTTTGGTTTAGATTTGACAGCCATAATCAGCAATTGTGTACATTTGAGCTGAATGTGTCAAAATCTTAAAAATTAACAGGTGCCCAAGCAATTTCATGCTAGAATCATCATCCGGATGCCAAAATAAACTAAATACAGCAAAAGATTTGAGTGCACAACGTTTGGTTTAGGTTTGACAGCCATAATCACCTTTTTATTGCTTTAAATGCGTTTTTAGCGCATGATTGTACATTTGAGCTGAATGTGTCAAAATCTTAAAAATTAACAGGTGCCAAAGCAATTTCATGCTAGAATCATCATCCGGATGCCAAAATAAACTAAATACAGCAAAAGATTTGAGTGCACAACGTTTGGTTTAGATTTGACAGCCATAATCAGCAATTGTGTACATTTGAGCTGAATGTGTCAAAATCTTAAAAATTAACAGGTGCCCAAGCAATTTCATGCTAGAATCATCATCCGGATGCCAAAATAAACCATATACAGCAAAAGATTTGAGTGCATAACGTTTGGTTTAGGTTTGACAGCCATAATCACCTTTTTATTGCTTTAAATGCGTTTGTAGCGCATGATTGTACATTTGAGCTGAATGTGTCAAAATCTTAAAAATTAACAGGTGCCCAAGCAATTTCATGCTAGAATCATCATCCGGATGCCAAAATAAACTAAATACAGCAAAAGATTTGAGTGCACAACGTTTGGTTTAGATTTGACAGCCATAATCAGCAATTGTGTACATTTGAGCTGAATGTGTCAAAATCTTAAAAATTAACAGGTGCCCAAGCAATTTCATGCTAGAATCATCATCCGGATGCCAAAATAAACTAAATACAGCAAAAGATTTGAGTGCACAACGTTTGGTTTAGATTTGACAGCCATAATCAGCAATTGTGTACATTTGAGCTGAATGTGTCAAAATCTTAAAAATTAACAGGTGCCCAAGCAATTTCATGCTAGAATCATCATCCGGATGCCAAAATAAACTAAATACAGCAAAAGATTTGAGTGCACAACGTTTGGTTTAGGTTTGACAGCCATAATCACCTTTTTATTGCTTTAAATGCGTTTTTAGCGCATGATTGTACATTTGAGCTGAATGTGTCAAAATCTTAAAAATTAACAGGTGCCAAAGCAATTTCATGCTAGAATCATCATCCGGATGCCAAAATAAACTAAATACAGCAAAAGATTTGAGTGCACAACGTTTGGTTTAGATTTGACAGCCATAATCAGCAATTGTGTACATTTGAGCTGAATGTGTCAAAATCTTAAAAATTAACAGGTGCCCAAGCAATTTCATGCTAGAATCATCATCCGGATGCCAAAATAAACCATATACAGCAAAAGATTTGAGTGCATAACGTTTGGTTTAGGTTTGACAGCCATAATCACCTTTTTATTGCTTTAAATGCGTTTGTAGCGCATGATTGTACATTTGAGCTGAATGTGTCAAAATCTTAAAAATTAACAGGTGCCCAAGCAATTTCATGCTAGAATCATCATCCGGATGCCAAAATAAACTAAATACAGCAAAAGATTTGAGTGCACAACGTTTGGTTTAGATTTGACAGCCATAATCAGCAATTGTGTACATTTGAGCTGAATGTGTCAAAATCTTAAAAATTAACAGGTGCCCAAGCAATTTCATGCTAGAATCATCATCCGGATGCCAAAATAAACTAAATACAGCAAAAGATTTGAGTGCACAACGTTTGGTTTAGGTTTGACAGCCATAATCACCTTTTTATTGCTTTAAATGCGTTTTTAGCGCATGATTGTACATTTGAGCTGAATGTGTCAAAATCTTAAAAATTAACAGTTGCCCAAGCAATTTCATGCTAGAATCATCATCCGGATGCCAAAATAAACTAAATACAGCAAAAGATTTGAGTGCACAACGTTTGGTTTAGATTTGACAGCCATAATCAGCAATTGTGTACATTTGAGCTGAATGTGTCAAAATCTTAAAAATTAACAGGTGCCCAAGCAATTTCATGCTAGAATCATCATCCGGATGCCAAAATAAACTAAATACAGCAAAAGATTTGAGTGCACAACGTTTGGTTTAGATTTGACAGCCATAATCAGCAATTGTGTACATTTGAGCTGAATGTGTCAAAATCTTAAAAATTAACAGGTGCCCAAGCAATTTCATGCTAGAATCATCATCCGGATGCCAAAATAAACTAAATACAGCAAAAGATTTGAGTGCACAATGTTTGGTTTAGGTTTGACAGCCATAATCACCTTTTTATTGCTTTAAATGCGTTTTTAGCGCATGATTGTACATTTGAGCTGAATGTGTCAAAATCTTAAAAATTAACAGGTGCCCAAGCAATTTCATGCTAGAATCATCATCCGGATGCCAAAATAAACTAAATACAGCAAAAGATTTGAGTGCACAACGTTTGGTTTAGATTTGACAGCCATAATCAGCAATTGTGTACATTTGAGCTGAATGTGTCAAAATCTTAAAAATTAACAGGTGCCCAAGCAATTTCATGCTAGAATCATCATCCGGATGCCAAAATAAACTAAATACAGCAAAAGATTTGAGTGCACAACGTTTGGTTTAGATTTGACAGCCATAATCAGCAATTGTGTACATTTGAGCTGAATGTGTCAAAATCTTAAAAATTAACAGGTGCCCAAGCAATTTCATGCTAGAATCATCATCCGGATGCCAAAATAAACTAAATACAGCAAAAGATTTGAGTGCACAACGTTTGGTTTAGGTTTGACAGCCATAATCACCTTTTTATTGCTTTAAATGCGTTTTTAGCGCATGATTGTACATTTGAGCTGAATGTGTCAAAATCTTAAAAATTAACAGGTGCCCAAGCAATTTCATGCTAGAAACATCATCCGGATGCCAAAATAAACTAAATACAGCAAAAGATTTGAGTGCACAACGTTTGGTTTAGATTTGACAGCCATAATCAGCAATTGTGTACATTTGAGCTGAATGTGTCAAAATCTTAAAAATTAACAGGTGCCCAAGCAATTTCATGCTAGAATCATCATCCGGATGCCAAAATAAACTAAATACAGCAAAAGATTTGAGTGCACAACGTCTGGTTTAGGTTTGACAGCCATAATCACCTTTTTATTGCTTTAAATGCGTTTTTAGCGCATGATTGTACATTTGAGCTGAATGTGTCAAAATCTTAAAAATTAACAGGTGCCCAAGCAATTTCATGCTAGAATCATCATCCGGATGCCAAAATAAACTAAATACAGCAAAAGATTTGAGTGCACAACGTTTGGTTTAGATTTGACAGCCATAATCAGCAATTGTGTACATTTGAGCTGAATGTGTCAAAATCTTAAAAATTAACAGGTGCCCAAGCAATTTCATGCTAGAATCATCATCCGGATGCCAAAATAAACTAAATACAGCAAAAGATTTGAGTGCACAACGTTTGGTTTAGGTTTGACAGCCATAATCACCTTTTTATTGCTTTAAATGCGTTTTTAGCGCATGATTGTACATTTGAGCTGAATGTGTCAAAATCTTAAAAATTAACAGGTGCCAAAGCAATTTCATGCTAGAATCATCATCCGGATGCCAAAATAAACTAAATACAGCAAAAGATTTGAGTGCACAACGTTTGGTTTAGATTTGACAGCCATAATCAGCAATTGTGTACATTTGAGCTGAATGTGTCAAAATCTTAAAAATTAACAGGTGCCCAAGCAATTTCATGCTAGAATCATCATCCGGATGCCAAAATAAACCATATACAGCAAAAGATTTGAGTGCATAACGTTTGGTTTAGGTTTGACAGCCATAATCACCTTTTTATTGCTTTAAATGCGTTTGTAGCGCATGATTGTACATTTGAGCTGAATGTGTCAAAATCTTAAAAATTAACAGGTGCCCAAGCAATTTCATGCTAGAATCATCATCCGGATGCCAAAATAAACTAAATACAGCAAAAGATTTGAGTGCACAACGTTTGGTTTAGATTTGACAGCCATAATCAGCAATTGTGTACATTTGAGCTGAATGTGTCAAAATCTTAAAAATTAACAGGTGCCCAAGCAATTTCATGCTAGAATCATCATCCGGATGCCAAAATAAACTAAATACAGCAAAAGATTTGAGTGCACAACGTTTGGTTTAGATTTGACAGCCATAATCAGCAATTGTGTACATTTGAGCTG
The DNA here is from genome assembly GCF_051991245.1 of Festucalex cinctus. Lineage (NCBI taxonomy): Eukaryota > Metazoa > Chordata > Actinopteri > Syngnathiformes > Syngnathidae > Festucalex > Festucalex cinctus. Next base: position 23,165 of record NW_027520464.1, read on the forward strand.
AATGTGTCAAAATCTTAAAAATTAACAGGTGCCCAAGCAATTTCATGCTAGAATCATCATCCGGATGCCAAAATAAACTAAATACAGCAAAAGATTTGAGTGCACAACGTTTGGTTTAGGTTTGACAGCCATAATCACCTTTTTATTGCTTTAAATGCGTTTTTAGCGCATGATTGTACATTTGAGCTGAATGTGTCAAAATCTTAAAAATTAACAGGTGCCCAAGCAATTTCATGCTAGAATCATCATCCGGATGCCAAAATAAACTAAATACAGCAAAAGATTTGAGTGCACAACGTTTGGTTTAGATTTGACAGCCATAATCAGCAATTGTGTACATTTGAGCTGAATGTGTCAAAATCTTAAAAATTAACAGGTGCCCAAGCAAATTCATGCTAGAATCATCATCCAGATGCCAAAATAAACTAAATACAGCAAAAGATTTGAGTGCACAACGTTTGGTTTAGGTTTGACAGCCATAATCACCTTTTTATTGCTTTAAATGCGTTTTTAGCGCATGATTGTACATTTGAGCGGAATGTGTCAAAATCTTAAAAATTAACAGGTGCCCAAGCAATTTCATGCTAGAAACATCATCCGGATGCCAAAATAAACTAAATACAGCAAAAGATTTGAGTGCACAACGTTTGGTTTAGATTTGACAGCCATAATCAGCAATTGTGTACATTTGAGCTGAATGTGTCAAAATCTTAAAAATTAACAGGTGCCCAAGCAATTTCATGCTAGAATCATCATCCGGATGCCAAAATAAACTAAATACAGCAAAAGATTTGAGTGCACAACGTTTGGTTTAGGTTTGACAGCCATAATCACCTTTTTATTGCTTTAAATGCGTTTTTAGCGCATGATTGTACATTTGAGCTGAATGTGTCAAAATCTTAAAAATTAACAGGTGCCCAAGCAATTTCATGCTAGAATCATCATCCGGATGCCAAAATAAACTAAATACAGCAAAAGATTTGAGTGCACAACGTTTGGTTTAGGTTTGACAGCCATAATCACCTTTTTATTGCTTTAAATGCGTTTTTAGCGCATGATTGTACATTTGAGCTGAATGTGTCAAAATCTTAAAAATTAACAGGTGCCCAAGCAATTTCATGCTAGAATCATCATCCGGATGCCAAAATAAACTAAATACAGCAAAAGATTTGAGTGCACAACGTTTGGTTTAGATTTGACAGCCATAATCAGCAATTGTGTACATTTGAGCTGAATGTGTCAAAATCTTAAAAATTAACAGGTGCCCAAGCAATTTCATGCTAGAATCATCATCCGGATGCCAAAATAAACTAAATACAGCAAAAGATTTGAGTGCACAATGTTTGGTTTAGGTTTGACAGCCATAATCACCTTTTTATTGCTTTAAATGCGTTTTTAGCGCATGATTGTACATTTGAGCTGAATGTGTCAAAATCTTAAAAATTAACAGGTGCCCAAGCAATTTCATGCTAGAATCATCATCCGGATGCCAAAATAAACTAAATACAGCAAAAGATTTGAGTGCACAACGTTTGGTTTAGATTTGACAGCCATAATCAGCAATTGTGTACATTTGAGCTGAATGTGTCAAAATCTTAAAAATTAACAGGTGCCCAAGCAATTTCATGCTAGAATCATCATCCGGATGCCAAAATAAACTAAATACAGCAAAAGATTTGAGTGCACAACGTTTGGTTTAGGTTTGACAGCCATAATCACCTTTTTATTGCTTTAAATGCGTTTTTAGCGCATGATTGTACATTTGAGCTGAATGTGTCAAAATCTTAAAAATTAACAGGTGCCCAAGCAATTTCATGCTAGAAACATCATCCGGATGCCAAAATAAACTAAATACAGCAAAAGATTTGAGTGCACAACGTTTGGTTTAGATTTGACAGCCATAATCAGCAATTGTGTACATTTGAGCTGAATGTGTCAAAATCTTAAAAATTAACAGGTGCCCAAGCAATTTCATGCTAGAATCATCATCCGGATGCCAAAATAAACTAAATACAGCAAAAGATTTGAGTGCACAACGTTTGGTTTAGGTTTGACAGCCATAATCACCTTTTTATTGCTTTAAATGCGTTTTTAGCGCATGATTGTACATTTGAGCTGAATGTGTCAAAATCTTAAAAATTAACAGGTGCCCAAGCAATTTCATGCTAGAATCATCATCCGGATGCCAAAATAAACTAAATACAGCAAAAGATTTGAGTGCACAACGTTTGGTTTAGATTTGACAGCCATAATCAGCAATTGTGTACATTTGAGCTGAATGTGTCAAAATCTTAAAAATTAACAGGTGCCCAAGCAATTTCATGCTAGAATCATCATCCGGATGCCAAAATAAACTAAATACAGCAAAAGATTTGAGTGCACAACGTTTGGTTTAGATTTGACAGCCATAATCAGCAATTGTGTACATTTGAGCTGAATGTGTCAAAATCTTAAAAATTAACAGGTGCCCAAGCAATTTCATGCTAGAAACATCATCCGGATGCCAAAATAAACTAAATACAGCAAAAGATTTGAGTGCACAACGTTTGGTTTAGATTTGACAGCCATAATCAGCAATTGTGTACATTTGAGCTGAATGTGTCAAAATCTTAAAAATTAACAGGTGCCCAAGCAATTTCATGCTAGAATCATCATCCGGATGCCAAAATAAACCATATACAGCAAAAGATTTGAGTGCATAACGTTTGGTTTAGGTTTGACAGCCATAATCACCTTTTTATTGCTTTAAATGCGTTTGTAGCGCATGATTGTACATTTGAGCTGAATGTGTCAAAATCTTAAAAATTAACAGGTGCCCAAGCAATTTCATGCTAGAATCATCATCCGGATGCCAAAATAAACTAAATACAGCAAAAGATTTGAGTGCACAACGTTTGGTTTAGATTTGACAGCCATAATCAGCAATTGTGTACATTTGAGCTGAATGTGTCAAAATCTTAAAAATTAACAGGTGCCCAAGCAATTTCATGCTAGAATCATCATCCGGATGCCAAAATAAACTAAATACAGCAAAAGATTTGAGTGCACAATGTTTGGTTTAGGTTTGACAGCCATAATCACCTTTTTATTGCTTTAAATGCGTTTTTAGCGCATGATTGTACATTTGAGCTGAATGTGTCAAAATCTTAAAAATTAACAGGTGCCCAAGCAATTTCATGCTAGAATCATCATCCGGATGCCAAAATAAACTAAATACAGCAAAAGATTTGAGTGCACAACGTTTGGTTTAGATTTGACAGCCATAATCAGCAATTGTGTACATTTGAGCTGAATGTGTCAAAATCTTAAAAATTAACAGGTGCCCAAGCAATTTCATGCTAGAATCATCATCCGGATGCCAAAATAAACTAAATACAGCAAAAGATTTGAGTGCACAACGTTTGGTTTAGGTTTGACAGCCATAATCACCTTTTTATTGCTTTAAATGCGTTTTTAGCGCATGATTGTACATTTGAGCTGAATGTGTCAAAATCTTAAAAATTAACAGGTGCCCAAGCAATTTCATGCTAGAAACATCATCCGGATGCCAAAATAAACTAAATACAGCAAAAGATTTGAGTGCACAACGTTTGGTTTAGATTTGACAGCCATAATCAGCAATTGTGTACATTTGAGCTGAATGTGTCAAAATCTTAAAAATTAACAGGTGCCCAAGCAATTTCATGCTAGAATCATCATCCGGATGCCAAAATAAACTAAATACAGCAAAAGATTTGAGTGCACAACGTCTGGTTTAGGTTTGACAGCCATAATCACCTTTTTATTGCTTTAAATGCGTTTTTAGCGCATGATTGTACATTTGAGCTGAATGTGTCAAAATCTTAAAAATTAACAGGTGCCCAAGCAATTTCATGCTAGAATCATCATCCGGATGCCAAAATAAACTAAATACAGCAAAAGATTTGAGTGCACAACGTTTGGTTTAGATTTGACAGCCATAATCAGCAATTGTGTACATTTGAGCTGAATGTGTCAAAATCTTAAAAATTAACAGGTGCCCAAGCAATTTCATGCTAGAATCATCATCCGGATGCCAAAATAAACTAAATACAGCAAAAGATTTGAGTGCACAACGTTTGGTTTAGGTTTGACAGCCATAATCACCTTTTTATTGCTTTAAATGCGTTTTTAGCGCATGATTGTACATTTGAGCTGAATGTGTCAAAATCTTAAAAATTAACAGGTGCCAAAGCAATTTCATGCTAGAATCATCATCCGGATGCCAAAATAAACTAAATACAGCAAAAGATTTGAGTGCACAACGTTTGGTTTAGATTTGACAGCCATAATCAGCAATTGTGTACATTTGAGCTGAATGTGTCAAAATCTTAAAAATTAACAGGTGCCCAAGCAATTTCATGCTAGAATCATCATCCGGATGCCAAAATAAACCATATACAGCAAAAGATTTGAGTGCATAACGTTTGGTTTAGGTTTGACAGCCATAATCACCTTTTTATTGCTTTAAATGCGTTTGTAGCGCATGATTGTACATTTGAGCTGAATGTGTCAAAATCTTAAAAATTAACAGGTGCCCAAGCAATTTCATGCTAGAATCATCATCCGGATGCCAAAATAAACTAAATACAGCAAAAGATTTGAGTGCACAACGTTTGGTTTAGATTTGACAGCCATAATCAGCAATTGTGTACATTTGAGCTGAATGTGTCAAAATCTTAAAAATTAACAGGTGCCCAAGCAATTTCATGCTAGAATCATCATCCGGATGCCAAAATAAACTAAATACAGCAAAAGATTTGAGTGCACAACGTTTGGTTTAGATTTGACAGCCATAATCAGCAATTGTGTACATTTGAGCTGAATGTGTCAAAATCTTAAAAATTAACAGGTGCCCAAGCAATTTCATGCTAGAATCATCATCCGGATGCCAAAATAAACTAAATACAGCAAAAGATTTGAGTGCACAACGTTTGGTTTAGGTTTGACAGCCATAATCACCTTTTTATTGCTTTAAATGCGTTTTTAGCGCATGATTGTACATTTGAGCTGAATGTGTCAAAATCTTAAAAATTAACAGGTGCCCAAGCAATTTCATGCTAGAATCATCATCCGGATGCCAAAATAAACTAAATACAGCAAAAGATTTGAGTGCACAACGTTTGGTTTAGATTTGACAGCCATAATCAGCAATTGTGTACATTTGAGCTGAATGTGTCAAAATCTTAAAAATTAACAGGTGCCCAAGCAAATTCATGCTAGAATCATCATCCAGATGCCAAAATAAACTAAATACAGCAAAAGATTTGAGTGCACAACGTTTGGTTTAGGTTTGACAGCCATAATCACCTTTTTATTGCTTTAAATGCGTTTTTAGCGCATGATTGTACATTTGAGCGGAATGTGTCAAAATCTTAAAAATTAACAGGTGCCCAAGCAATTTCATGCTAGAAACATCATCCGGATGCCAAAATAAACTAAATACAGCAAAAGATTTGAGTGCACAACGTTTGGTTTAGATTTGACAGCCATAATCAGCAATTGTGTACATTTGAGCTGAATGTGTCAAAATCTTAAAAATTAACAGGTGCCCAAGCAATTTCATGCTAGAATCATCATCCGGATGCCAAAATAAACTAAATACAGCAAAAGATTTGAGTGCACAACGTTTGGTTTAGGTTTGACAGCCATAATCACCTTTTTATTGCTTTAAATGCGTTTTTAGCGCATGATTGTACATTTGAGCTGAATGTGTCAAAATCTTAAAAATTAACAGGTGCCCAAGCAATTTCATGCTAGAATCATCATCCGGATGCCAAAATAAACTAAATACAGCAAAAGATTTGAGTGCACAACGTTTGGTTTAGGTTTGACAGCCATAATCACCTTTTTATTGCTTTAAATGCGTTTTTAGCGCATGATTGTACATTTGAGCTGAATGTGTCAAAATCTTAAAAATTAACAGGTGCCCAAGCAATTTCATGCTAGAATCATCATCCGGATGCCAAAATAAACTAAATACAGCAAAAGATTTGAGTGCACAACGTTTGGTTTAGATTTGACAGCCATAATCAGCAATTGTGTACATTTGAGCTGAATGTGTCAAAATCTTAAAAATTAACAGGTGCCCAAGCAATTTCATGCTAGAATCATCATCCGGATGCCAAAATAAACTAAATACAGCAAAAGATTTGAGTGCACAATGTTTGGTTTAGGTTTGACAGCCATAATCACCTTTTTATTGCTTTAAATGCGTTTTTAGCGCATGATTGTACATTTGAGCTGAATGTGTCAAAATCTTAAAAATTAACAGGTGCCCAAGCAATTTCATGCTAGAATCATCATCCGGATGCCAAAATAAACTAAATACAGCAAAAGATTTGAGTGCACAACGTTTGGTTTAGATTTGACAGCCATAATCAGCAATTGTGTACATTTGAGCTGAATGTGTCAAAATCTTAAAAATTAACAGGTGCCCAAGCAATTTCATGCTAGAATCATCATCCGGATGCCAAAATAAACTAAATACAGCAAAAGATTTGAGTGCACAACGTTTGGTTTAGGTTTGACAGCCATAATCACCTTTTTATTGCTTTAAATGCGTTTTTAGCGCATGATTGTACATTTGAGCTGAATGTGTCAAAATCTTAAAAATTAACAGGTGCCCAAGCAATTTCATGCTAGAAACATCATCCGGATGCCAAAATAAACTAAATACAGCAAAAGATTTGAGTGCACAACGTTTGGTTTAGATTTGACAGCCATAATCAGCAATTGTGTACATTTGAGCTGAATGTGTCAAAATCTTAAAAATTAACAGGTGCCCAAGCAATTTCATGCTAGAATCATCATCCGGATGCCAAAATAAACTAAATACAGCAAAAGATTTGAGTGCACAACGTTTGGTTTAGGTTTGACAGCCATAATCACCTTTTTATTGCTTTAAATGCGTTTTTAGCGCATGATTGTACATTTGAGCTGAATGTGTCAAAATCTTAAAAATTAACAGGTGCCCAAGCAATTTCATGCTAGAATCATCATCCGGATGCCAAAATAAACTAAATACAGCAAAAGATTTGAGTGCACAACGTTTGGTTTAGATTTGACAGCCATAATCAGCAATTGTGTACATTTGAGCTGAATGTGTCAAAATCTTAAAAATTAACAGGTGCCCAAGCAATTTCATGCTAGAATCATCATCCGGATGCCAAAATAAACTAAATACAGCAAAAGATTTGAGTGCACAACGTTTGGTTTAGATTTGACAGCCATAATCAGCAATTGTGTACATTTGAGCTGAATGTGTCAAAATCTTAAAAATTAACAGGTGCCCAAGCAATTTCATGCTAGAAACATCATCCGGATGCCAAAATAAACTAAATACAGCAAAAGATTTGAGTGCACAACGTTTGGTTTAGATTTGACAGCCATAATCAGCAATTGTGTACATTTGAGCTGAATGTGTCAAAATCTTAAAAATTAACAGGTGCCCAAGCAATTTCATGCTAGAATCATCATCCGGATGCCAAAATAAACCATATACAGCAAAAGATTTGAGTGCATAACGTTTGGTTTAGGTTTGACAGCCATAATCACCTTTTTATTGCTTTAAATGCGTTTGTAGCGCATGATTGTACATTTGAGCTGAATGTGTCAAAATCTTAAAAATTAACAGGTGCCCAAGCAATTTCATGCTAGAATCATCATCCGGATGCCAAAATAAACTAAATACAGCAAAAGATTTGAGTGCACAACGTTTGGTTTAGATTTGACAGCCATAATCAGCAATTGTGTACATTTGAGCTGAATGTGTCAAAATCTTAAAAATTAACAGGTGCCCAAGCAATTTCATGCTAGAATCATCATCCGGATGCCAAAATAAACTAAATACAGCAAAAGATTTGAGTGCACAACGTTTGGTTTAGGTTTGACAGCCATAATCACCTTTTTATTGCTTTAAATGCGTTTTTAGCGCATGATTGTACATTTGAGCTGAATGTGTCAAAATCTTAAAAATTAACAGTTGCCCAAGCAATTTCATGCTAGAATCATCATCCGGATGCCAAAATAAACTAAATACAGCAAAAGATTTGAGTGCACAACGTTTGGTTTAGATTTGACAGCCATAATCAGCAATTGTGTACATTTGAGCTGAATGTGTCAAAATCTTAAAAATTAACAGGTGCCCAAGCAATTTCATGCTAGAATCATCATCCGGATGCCAAAATAAACTAAATACAGCAAAAGATTTGAGTGCACAATGTTTGGTTTAGGTTTGACAGCCATAATCACCTTTTTATTGCTTTAAATGCGTTTTTAGCGCATGATTGTACATTTGAGCTGAATGTGTCAAAATCTTAAAAATTAACAGGTGCCCAAGCAATTTCATGCTAGAATCATCATCCGGATGCCAAAATAAACTAAATACAGCAAAAGATTTGAGTGCACAACGTTTGGTTTAGATTTGACAGCCATAATCAGCAATTGTGTACATTTGAGCTGAATGTGTCAAAATCTTAAAAATTAACAGGTGCCCAAGCAATTTCATGCTAGAATCATCATCCGGATGCCAAAATAAACTAAATACAGCAAAAGATTTGAGTGCACAACGTTTGGTTTAGGTTTGACAGCCATAATCACCTTTTTATTGCTTTAAATGCGTTTTTAGCGCATGATTGTACATTTGAGCTGAATGTGTCAAAATCTTAAAAATTAACAGGTGCCCAAGCAATTTCATGCTAGAATCATCATCCGGATGCCAAAATAAACTAAATACAGCAAAAGATTTGAGTGCACAACGTTTGGTTTAGATTTGACAGCCATAATCAGCAATTGTGTACATTTGAGCTGAATGTGTCAAAATCTTAAAAATTAACAGGTGCCCAAGCAAATTCATGCTAGAATCATCATCCAGATGCCAAAATAAACTAAATACAGCAAAAGATTTGAGTGCACAACGTTTGGTTTAGGTTTGACAGCCATAATCACCTTTTTATTGCTTTAAATGCGTTTTTAGCGCATGATTGTACATTTGAGCGGAATGTGTCAAAATCTTAAAAATTAACAGGTGCCCAAGCAATTTCATGCTAGAAACATCATCCGGATGCCAAAATAAACTAAATACAGCAAAAGATTTGAGTGCACAACGTTTGGTTTAGATTTGACAGCCATAATCAGCAATTGTGTACATTTGAGCTGAATGTGTCAAAATCTTAAAAATTAACAGGTGCCCAAGCAATTTCATGCTAGAATCATCATCCGGATGCCAAAATAAACTAAATACAGCAAAAGATTTGAGTGCACAACGTTTGGTTTAGGTTTGACAGCCATAATCACCTTTTTATTGCTTTAAATGCGTTTTTAGCGCATGATTGTACATTTGAGCTGAATGTGTCAAAATCTTAAAAATTAACAGGTGCCCAAGCAATTTCATGCTAGAATCATCATCCGGATGCCAAAATAAACTAAATACAGCAAAAGATTTGAGTGCACAACGTTTGGTTTAGGTTTGACAGCCATAATCACCTTTTTATTGCTTTAAATGCGTTTTTAGCGCATGATTGTACATTTGAGCTGAATGTGTCAAAATCTTAAAAATTAACAGGTGCCCAAGCAATTTCATGCTAGAATCATCATCCGGATGCCAAAATAAACTAAATACAGCAAAAGATTTGAGTGCACAACGTTTGGTTTAGATTTGACAGCCATAATCAGCAATTGTGTACATTTGAGCTGAATGTGTCAAAATCTTAAAAATTAACAGGTGCCCAAGCAATTTCATGCTAGAATCATCATCCGGATGCCAAAATAAACTAAATACAGCAAAAGATTTGAGTGCACAATGTTTGGTTTAGGTTTGACAGCCATAATCACCTTTTTATTGCTTTAAATGCGTTTTTAGCGCATGATTGTACATTTGAGCTGAATGTGTCAAAATCTTAAAAATTAACAGGTGCCCAAGCAATTTCATGCTAGAATCATCATCCGGATGCCAAAATAAACTAAATACAGCAAAAGATTTGAGTGCACAACGTTTGGTTTAGATTTGACAGCCATAATCAGCAATTGTGTACATTTGAGCTGAATGTGTCAAAATCTTAAAAATTAACAGGTGCCCAAGCAATTTCATGCTAGAATCATCATCCGGATGCCAAAATAAACTAAATACAGCAAAAGATTTGAGTGCACAACGTTTGGTTTAGGTTTGACAGCCATAATCACCTTTTTATTGCTTTAAATGCGTTTTTAGCGCATGATTGTACATTTGAGCTGAATGTGTCAAAATCTTAAAAATTAACAGGTGCCCAAGCAATTTCATGCTAGAAACATCATCCGGATGCCAAAATAAACTAAATACAGCAAAAGATTTGAGTGCACAACGTTTGGTTTAGATTTGACAGCCATAATCAGCAATTGTGTACATTTGAGCTGAATGTGTCAAAATCTTAAAAATTAACAGGTGCCCAAGCAATTTCATGCTAGAATCATCATCCGGATGCCAAAATAAACTAAATACAGCAAAAGATTTGAGTGCACAACGTTTGGTTTAGGTTTGACAGCCATAATCACCTTTTTATTGCTTTAAATGCGTTTTTAGCGCATGATTGTACATTTGAGCTGAATGTGTCAAAATCTTAAAAATTAACAGGTGCCCAAGCAATTTCATGCTAGAATCATCATCCGGATGCCAAAATAAACTAAATACAGCAAAAGATTTGAGTGCACAACGTTTGGTTTAGATTTGACAGCCATAATCAGCAATTGTGTACATTTGAGCTGAATGTGTCAAAATCTTAAAAATTAACAGGTGCCCAAGCAATTTCATGCTAGAATCATCATCCGGATGCCAAAATAAACTAAATACAGCAAAAGATTTGAGTGCACAACGTTTGGTTTAGATTTGACAGCCATAATCAGCAATTGTGTACATTTGAGCTGAATGTGTCAAAATCTTAAAAATTAACAGGTGCCCAAGCAATTTCATGCTAGAATCATCATCCGGATGCCAAAATAAACTAAATACAGCAAAAGATTTGAGTGCACAACGTCTGGTTTAGGTTTGACAGCCATAATCACCTTTTTATTGCTTTAAATGCGTTTTTAGCGCATGATTGTACATTTGAGCTGAATGTGTCAAAATCTTAAAAATTAACAGGTGCCCAAGCAATTTCATGCTAGAATCATCATCCGGATGCCAAAATAAACTAAATACAGCAAAAGATTTGAGTGCACAACGTTTGGTTTAGATTTGACAGCCATAATCAGCAATTGTGTACATTTGAGCTGAATGTGTCAAAATCTTAAAAATTAACAGGTGCCCAAGCAATTTCATGCTAGAATCATCATCCGGATGCCAAAATAAACTAAATACAGCAAAAGATTTGAGTGCACAACGTTTGGTTTAGGTTTGACAGCCATAATCACCTTTTTATTGCTTTAAATGCGTTTTTAGCGCATGATTGTACATTTGAGCTGAATGTGTCAAAATCTTAAAAATTAACAGGTGCCAAAGCAATTTCATGCTAGAATCATCATCCGGATGCCAAAATAAACTAAATACAGCAAAAGATTTGAGTGCACAACGTTTGGTTTAGATTTGACAGCCATAATCAGCAATTGTGTACATTTGAGCTGAATGTGTCAAAATCTTAAAAATTAACAGGTGCCCAAGCAATTTCATGCTAGAATCATCATCCGGATGCCAAAATAAACTAAATACAGCAAAAGATTTGAGTGCACAACGTTTGGTTTAGGTTTGACAGCCATAATCACCTTTTTATTGCTTTAAATGCGTTTTTAGCGCATGATTGTACATTTGAGCTGAATGTGTCAAAATCTTAAAAATTAACAGTTGCCCAAGCAATTTCATGCTAGAATCATCATCCGGATGCCAAAATAAACTAAATACAGCAAAAGATTTGAGTGCACAACGTTTGGTTTAGATTTGACAGCCATAATCAGCAATTGTGTACATTTGAGCTGAATGTGTCAAAATCTTAAAAATTAACAGGTGCCCAAGCAATTTCATGCTAGAATCATCATCCGGATGCCAAAATAAACTAAATACAGCAAAAGATTTGAGTGCACAATGTTTGGTTTAGGTTTGACAGCCATAATCACCTTTTTATTGCTTTAAATGCGTTTTTAGCGCATGATTGTACATTTGAGCTGAATGTGTCAAAATCTTAAAAATTAACAGGTGCCCAAGCAATTTCATGCTAGAATCATCATCCGGATGCCAAAATAAACTAAATACAGCAAAAGATTTGAGTGCACAACGTTTGGTTTAGATTTGACAGCCATAATCAGCAATTGTGTACATTTGAGCTGAATGTGTCAAAATCTTAAAAATTAACAGGTGCCCAAGCAATTTCATGCTAGAATCATCATCCGGATGCCAAAATAAACTAAATACAGCAAAAGATTTGAGTGCACAACGTTTGGTTTAGGTTTGACAGCCATAATCACCTTTTTATTGCTTTAAATGCGTTTTTAGCGCATGATTGTACATTTGAGCTGAATGTGTCAAAATCTTAAAAATTAACAGGTGCCCAAGCAATTTCATGCTAGAATCATCATCCGGATGCCAAAATAAACTAAATACAGCAAAAGATTTGAGTGCACAACGTTTGGTTTAGATTTGACAGCCATAATCAGCAATTGTGTACATTTGAGCTGAATGTGTCAAAATCTTAAAAATTAACAGGTGCCCAAGCAAATTCATGCTAGAATCATCATCCAGATGCCAAAATAAACTAAATACAGCAAAAGATTTGAGTGCACAACGTTTGGTTTAGGTTTGACAGCCATAATCACCTTTTTATTGCTTTAAATGCGTTTTTAGCGCATGATTGTACATTTGAGCGGAATGTGTCAAAATCTTAAAAATTAACAGGTGCCCAAGCAATTTCATGCTAGAAACATCATCCGGATGCCAAAATAAACTAAATACAGCAAAAGATTTGAGTGCACAACGTTTGGTTTAGATTTGACAGCCATAATCAGCAATTGTGTACATTTGAGCTGAATGTGTCAAAATCTTAAAAATTAACAGGTGCCCAAGCAATTTCATGCTAGAATCATCATCCGGATGCCAAAATAAACTAAATACAGCAAAAGATTTGAGTGCACAACGTTTGGTTTAGGTTTGACAGCCATAATCACCTTTTTATTGCTTTAAATGCGTTTTTAGCGCATGATTGTACATTTGAGCTGAATGTGTCAAAATCTTAAAAATTAACAGGTGCCCAAGCAATTTCATGCTAGAATCATCATCCGGATGCCAAAATAAACTAAATACAGCAAAAGATTTGAGTGCACAACGTTTGGTTTAGGTTTGACAGCCATAATCACCTTTTTATTGCTTTAAATGCGTTTTTAGCGCATGATTGTACATTTGAGCTGAATGTGTCAAAATCTTAAAAATTAACAGGTGCCCAAGCAATTTCATGCTAGAATCATCATCCGGATGCCAAAATAAACTAAATACAGCAAAAGATTTGAGTGCACAACGTTTGGTTTAGATTTGACAGCCATAATCAGCAATTGTGTACATTTGAGCTGAATGTGTCAAAATCTTAAAAATTAACAGGTGCCCAAGCAATTTCATGCTAGAATCATCATCCGGATGCCAAAATAAACTAAATACAGCAAAAGATTTGAGTGCACAATGTTTGGTTTAGGTTTGACAGCCATAATCACCTTTTTATTGCTTTAAATGCGTTTTTAGCGCATGATTGTACATTTGAGCTGAATGTGTCAAAATCTTAAAAATTAACAGGTGCCCAAGCAATTTCATGCTAGAATCATCATCCGGATGCCAAAATAAACTAAATACAGCAAAAGATTTGAGTGCACAACGTTTGGTTTAGATTTGACAGCCATAATCAGCAATTGTGTACATTTGAGCTGAATGTGTCAAAATCTTAAAAATTAACAGGTGCCCAAGCAATTTCATGCTAGAATCATCATCCGGATGCCAAAATAAACTAAATACAGCAAAAGATTTGAGTGCACAACGTTTGGTTTAGGTTTGACAGCCATAATCACCTTTTTATTGCTTTAAATGCGTTTTTAGCGCATGATTGTACATTTGAGCTGAATGTGTCAAAATCTTAAAAATTAACAGGTGCCCAAGCAATTTCATGCTAGAATCATCATCCGGATGCCAAAATAAACTAAATACAGCAAAAGATTTGAGTGCACAACGTTTGGTTTAGATTTGACAGCCATAATCAGCAATTGTGTACATTTGAGCTGAATGTGTCAAAATCTTAAAAATTAACAGGTGCCCAAGCAATTTCATGCTAGAATCATCATCCGGATGCCAAAATAAACTAAATACAGCAAAAGATTTGAGTGCACAACGTTTGGTTTAGATTTGACAGCCATAATCAGCAATTGTGTACATTTGAGCTGAATGTGTCAAAATCTTAAAAATTAACAGGTGCCCAAGCAATTTCATGCTAGAATCATCATCCGGATGCCAAAATAAACTAAATACAGCAAAAGATTTGAGTGCACAACGTCTGGTTTAGGTTTGACAGCCATAATCACCTTTTTATTGCTTTAAATGCGTTTTTAGCGCATGATTGTACATTTGAGCTGAATGTGTCAAAGGGTTAGGGTTAGGGTTAGGGTTAGGGTTAGGGTTAGGGTTAGGGTAGGAAGCAGGATTCCTCCTTCCGTCAAAGCGGGAGGAGGGAAGTGCGCGGTCCATCCCCCAGTGCCCTCGTCCGCCCCGGCTCCGGAGTGGCCGGTCCCCACCCCTCTCCCTTTGCCAATTTTGTTGACCGTTACGTTGGCGACGTCTACCGTAACGCACCACGGTCCAATCATCATCATACTGTTCATACATAGTTATATGAGTATATATATATATATATGAATTGAGTTATGAATATATATATAAATATATATATATATATGAATTCTTTTGTTATATATATAATAAAACAAAAAATCAACAAAAAAAACTCAAAAAAGTAAAAAAAATATATATATAAAAAAAAGTTTTTCAAAAAAATTAAAAAAGTACAAAAAAACTTATGCCCGTCGCCTGACGTTTCGACCTTTAGGGGTCTTCTTCAGGCGTGGGCACAATGAAATACAAAAGAAAACAAAAACAAAACTAGTGAAACTGCTAATTAATAATGAATGGCTTCTGCAGACAGTAGGGAGATGTTGTCCCTCCGAGAGTCAGAGCAAGAATGAAGGCACGGTCTGCAAAATGCACTAAACTGACTTGTAAATGTCAGAATGTTTTTACCAAAATGATTCTACAAGAAAGCTACTATATGAACTGACTGTGATTACATTCCATTCATAATACACTATATATACATATATGCATTCTTCATAGATTATCATTAATAGATATATTTATATGTATATTTCAATATTATTATATATATTATTATTTTTATATTTATATATATTATTGTTTTATATATGAATTTTAATATTATTGTATATGACAATACTTATTGTATATAGTAATATTTATGTATATATCTTATATCTGAAAAAGTGTTTTTTATGAAGTTATTGTTAATGAATGTTTTATATGACTTAATATTATTGTATTAATGGGATTATTAAACTTTATTAGATATGATAATATTTTTAATAAATTTATGTATTTATTTATTTATTTATTTATTTATTTATCTATTTGTAACTATATTTCACATCCAAATTTTATTATCAGTGAATATAAATATATAGATATATTTTATATTTGGGCCAAATCTGAGGTTAAATTTAAGATCTCATTATAACTAGGGTTACGTAATTGTATATACTTATTAGGGTTACATTTAACATTAAGGTTGGGTTTAGGATAACATTAGGACTAGGGTTACGTCATTCAAACAACACATATTAGGGTTAAGGTTAGGGTTAGGATAACATTAGGACTAGGGTTACATCATTCAAACAAAACACATCATTAGGGTTAAGGTTGGGTTTAGGATAACATTAGGACTAGGGTTACATCATTCAAACTACACACATTAGGGTTAGGTTTAGGAGAACATTAGGACTAGGGTTACATCATTCAAACTGGACACAATAGGGTTAAGGTTGGGTTTAGGAAAACATTAGTACTAAGGTTACTTCATTCAAATTAAACACTACCCTAGGGTTGGGATTGGGATTGACTCTTATTTAGTCCATATTTTTAATGTAATACTTTTCATTTAAACCATCAGGTTCTCTAGTATTCAAAAGATATATCCATCTACTTTCCATCTTTCTCCGAACCCGATCAGTCCAAAATTTGTTACTTTCCAGGCCCGCCACTTTAAGTGCTAGCAATCCATGCACCAAAAAGTGACTCACCAGGGTAGTATGAGTCTTCTTTTGTCGTCTTATATTATAAAGGTGTTGTGCCATTCTCATGGATATTGAATTCTTTGTTTCTCCAACATATTGTTTATTACATTGTTTACAAATAATAATATATATGCAATTGTTTGTATTGGGATTAAAATTTTGTGTTATATGAAAAATGATTTTATTGGTTTGATTACGAATAAATTTAAGTCTACAAAAATATAACGGTAGTGTCCGTTTCCTGCCAATTTGTTTTAGAGGTTTCAATCTTGCTGTAACCAAAATATCTTGGAGATTTTTATTTCTTTTATAGGCCGAAATTACTTGATGGGTCTCTTCTATTTTAGTATTTTGCAAAATTTGTTTGAAATTCCTTTTTAAATGAAAGTTCAAAAATGAATTATTGGAAGAAAATGTAATAATCAGTGGAATCAACTTTTTGCTCGGAGGAACTTTCAGAGCTTGGAATTTTCTCAAGCAATTTTTTAGGAAAGAACGGCTGTACCCCCTGGAACGAAGTGCCTTAAAGAGAGTCAACACCGCTTCCCAAAAATCTTGATCCTGCGTACAGATGCGTTTAAAACGCAGCAATTGAGATTTAATAATGCCTCGAAACGTGTGTTTTGGATGGTAACTATCTTTATGTAAAAGTGCATGTGTATCTGTTTTTTTGAAATAAACTTTAACATCTAATTTTTTATCTTCTATGAATTTTGGTCCTTTATAGGGTTAGGTGAGAGGAAAGAAACTCCCAATAAGGGAGGAAGTGCACGGTCCTGCCATTACTCGAGCCCTTCCGCGCCTCAGAGTCCTCAGCGCCACAAACACTCCTCCCAATTTGGTCTTTCTTCTATCTTTAATTTAAGTTCTTTCTCTTGCATGAGCTTCTTTCTACTTAACTTAGTCTTTTCTGTCTCCTTTGCTTGGCCTTTCTTTTTCTCTCGTATCTGAGCTTTGTATGTATGTGTTTCGCCTTTGTTATTCTAAATTAATTACCACCCCAGAGCGCTTTGTTGAGATGGGGCCCGATCGCGACGTTTCGGAGGTATTTGTCCTTCTTCAGGCGGGACCCCATCTGTCCTTTTCGGCATCCCATGAACCTTGTTTGGCTTCTTCTTTTTCTTTTTGAGTCTTGCATGTGTTGTTATTTTGCTTTCTCTTTGGTTGCAGTTTAATGTCATACCCAGGACGGTTCCTTCTTCGTTTTGAGCTTTGCATGTGCTGTTACTTTGCTTTCTTTCTTTCCTTTTCCTTTGGCTTCTTCTCTTGTCTGAGTTTCACTTCTGCTCTGCATGGCTTTCATCCATCTTTTGGCTGCGGTTTCTTTTCTTCTTTTTGGGTGTGGTATTCAATTCTGTATTTTCTCTTATGGCACCCCCTTATCCTTTCCTCCATCTGCTTCTCCTCTTTCATCCGTTTTCCATCCAACTCCCCGGCTATGTTCTTTTCCAGACTTCCATCTCCTCCAAAGTTCGCACAAGCACTGACACTCCCATCCCATAATTTAGCAGGTTTTACGCAGGTTGTAGAGTCTTGCCACCTATCGCAGGTTTTACGCAGAGCACACACCGTGCCACCTATTACCTAAGACTACTCTAGTTTGAGGTTAGTCATCCACCCATCCAATCTGGGTCAGGGTTGGCTGTCTTCAGATTTGAGGTAAGTACAGGTAAGTAGCATAGGCTCCCATCCCACAGGTAAGTACAACGGTAAGTATATCACAATTAGGGCTACATCTTAATTTAGGTTCCAATACTCCGCAATAAGGGTTACATCCAATTAGGGTTAGCAGATTGACAATTCGGGTTTTCGACACACAGTAATTTGGTTGAGTTTAGGGTTTTCATACAGTAGGGCATTAATACACATTAATAGGTAAGGGTCACCTAGGTCCTCCGAGGGTTGGGTTTAGGGCCGAGAAGGCGGCACAGGCTGGTTAGGTGAGAGGAAAGAAACTCCCAATAAGGGAGGAAGTGCACGGTCCTGCCATTACTCGAGCCCTTCCGCGCCTCAGAGTCCTCAGCGCCACAAACACTCCTCCCAATTTGGTCTTTCTTCTATCTTTAATTTAAGTTCTTTCTCTTGCATGAGCTTCTTTCTACTTAACTTAGTCTTTTCTGTCTCCTTTGCTTGGCCTTTCTTTTTCTCTCGTATCTGAGCTTTGTATGTATGTGTTTCGCCTTTGTTATTCTAAATTAATTACCACCCCAGAGCGCTTTGTTGAGATGGGGCCCGATCGCGACGTTTCGGAGGTATTTGTCCTTCTTCAGGCGGGACCCCATCTGTCCTTTTCGGCATCCCATGAACCTTGTTTGGCTTCTTCTTTTTCTTTTTGAGTCTTGCATGTGTTGTTATTTTGCTTTCTCTTTGGTTGCAGTTTAATGTCATACCCAGGACGGTTCCTTCTTCGTTTTGAGCTTTGCATGTGCTGTTACTTTGCTTTCTTTCTTTCCTTTTCCTTTGGCTTCTTCTCTTGTCTGAGTTTCACTTCTGCTCTGCATGGCTTTCATCCATCTTTTGGCTGCGGTTTCTTTTCTTCTTTTTGGGTGTGGTATTCAATTCTGTATTTTCTCTTATGGCACCCCCTTATCCTTTCCTCCATCTGCTTCTCCTCTTTCATCCGTTTTCCATCCAACTCCCCGGCTATGTTCTTTTCCAGACTTCCATCTCCTCCAAAGTTCGCACAAGCACTGACACTCCCATCCCATAATTTAGCAGGTTTTACGCAGGTTGTAGAGTCTTGCCACCTATCGCAGGTTTTACGCAGAGCACACACCGTGCCACCTATTACCTAAGACTACTCTAGTTTGAGGTTAGTCATCCACCCATCCAATCTGGGTCAGGGTTGGCTGTCTTCAGATTTGAGGTAAGTACAGGTAAGTAGCATAGGCTCCCATCCCACAGGTAAGTACAACGGTAAGTATATCACAATTAGGGCTACATCTTAATTTAGGTTCCAATACTCCGCAATAAGGGTTACATCCAATTAGGGTTAGCAGATTGACAATTCGGGTTTTCGACACACAGTAATTTGGTTGAGTTTAGGGTTTTCATACAGTAGGGCATTAATACACATTAATAGGTAAGGGTCACCTAGGTCCTCCGAGGGTTGGGTTTAGGGCCGAGAAGGCGGCACAGGCTGGTTAGGTGAGAGGAAAGAAACTCCCAATAAGGGAGGAAGTGCACGGTCCTGCCATTACTCGAGCCCTTCCGCGCCTCAGAGTCCTCAGCGCCACAAACACTCCTCCCAATTTGGTCTTTCTTCTATCTTTAATTTAAGTTCTTTCTCTTGCATGAGCTTCTTTCTACTTAACTTAGTCTTTTCTGTCTCCTTTGCTTGGCCTTTCTTTTTCTCTCGTATCTGAGCTTTGTATGTATGTGTTTCGCCTTTGTTATTCTAAATTAATTACCACCCCAGAGCGCTTTGTTGAGATGGGGCCCGATCGCGACGTTTCGGAGGTATTTGTCCTTCTTCAGGCGGGACCCCATCTGTCCTTTTCGGCATCCCATGAACCTTGTTTGGCTTCTTCTTTTTCTTTTTGAGTCTTGCATGTGTTGTTATTTTGCTTTCTCTTTGGTTGCAGTTTAATGTCATACCCAGGACGGTTCCTTCTTCGTTTTGAGCTTTGCATGTGCTGTTACTTTGCTTTCTTTCTTTCCTTTTCCTTTGGCTTCTTCTCTTGTCTGAGTTTCACTTCTGCTCTGCATGGCTTTCATCCATCTTTTGGCTGCGGTTTCTTTTCTTCTTTTTGGGTGTGGTATTCAATTCTGTATTTTCTCTTATGGCACCCCCTTATCCTTTCCTCCATCTGCTTCTCCTCTTTCATCCGTTTTCCATCCAACTCCCCGGCTATGTTCTTTTCCAGACTTCCATCTCCTCCAAAGTTCGCACAAGCACTGACACTCCCATCCCATAATTTAGCAGGTTTTACGCAGGTTGTAGAGTCTTGCCACCTATCGCAGGTTTTACGCAGAGCACACACCGTGCCACCTATTACCTAAGACTACTCTAGTTTGAGGTTAGTCATCCACCCATCCAATCTGGGTCAGGGTTGGCTGTCTTCAGATTTGAGGTAAGTACAGGTAAGTAGCATAGGCTCCCATCCCACAGGTAAGTACAACGGTAAGTATATCACAATTAGGGCTACATCTTAATTTAGGTTCCAATACTCCGCAATAAGGGTTACATCCAATTAGGGTTAGCAGATTGACAATTCGGGTTTTCGACACACAGTAATTTGGTTGAGTTTAGGGTTTTCATACAGTAGGGCATTAATACACATTAATAGGTAAGGGTCACCTAGGTCCTCCGAGGGTTGGGTTTAGGGCCGAGAAGGCGGCACAGGCTGGTTAGGTGAGAGGAAAGAAACTCCCAATAAGGGAGGAAGTGCACGGTCCTGCCATTACTCGAGCCCTTCCGCGCCTCAGAGTCCTCAGCGCCACAAACACTCCTCCCAATTTGGTCTTTCTTCTATCTTTAATTTAAGTTCTTTCTCTTGCATGAGCTTCTTTCTACTTAACTTAGTCTTTTCTGTCTCCTTTGCTTGGCCTTTCTTTTTCTCTCGTATCTGAGCTTTGTATGTATGTGTTTCGCCTTTGTTATTCTAAATTAATTACCACCCCAGAGCGCTTTGTTGAGATGGGGCCCGATCGCGACGTTTCGGAGGTATTTGTCCTTCTTCAGGCGGGACCCCATCTGTCCTTTTCGGCATCCCATGAACCTTGTTTGGCTTCTTCTTTTTCTTTTTGAGTCTTGCATGTGTTGTTATTTTGCTTTCTCTTTGGTTGCAGTTTAATGTCATACCCAGGACGGTTCCTTCTTCGTTTTGAGCTTTGCATGTGCTGTTACTTTGCTTTCTTTCTTTCCTTTTCCTTTGGCTTCTTCTCTTGTCTGAGTTTCACTTCTGCTCTGCATGGCTTTCATCCATCTTTTGGCTGCGGTTTCTTTTCTTCTTTTTGGGTGTGGTATTCAATTCTGTATTTTCTCTTATGGCACCCCCTTATCCTTTCCTCCATCTGCTTCTCCTCTTTCATCCGTTTTCCATCCAACTCCCCGGCTATGTTCTTTTCCAGACTTCCATCTCCTCCAAAGTTCGCACAAGCACTGACACTCCCATCCCATAATTTAGCAGGTTTTACGCAGGTTGTAGAGTCTTGCCACCTATCGCAGGTTTTACGCAGAGCACACACCGTGCCACCTATTACCTAAGACTACTCTAGTTTGAGGTTAGTCATCCACCCATCCAATCTGGGTCAGGGTTGGCTGTCTTCAGATTTGAGGTAAGTACAGGTAAGTAGCATAGGCTCCCATCCCACAGGTAAGTACAACGGTAAGTATATCACAATTAGGGCTACATCTTAATTTAGGTTCCAATACTCCGCAATAAGGGTTACATCCAATTAGGGTTAGCAGATTGACAATTCGGGTTTTCGACACACAGTAATTTGGTTGAGTTTAGGGTTTTCATACAGTAGGGCATTAATACACATTAATAGGTAAGGGTCACCTAGGTCCTCCGAGGGTTGGGTTTAGGGCCGAGAAGGCGGCACAGGCTGGTTAGGTGAGAGGAAAGAAACTCCCAATAAGGGAGGAAGTGCACGGTCCTGCCATTACTCGAGCCCTTCCGCGCCTCAGAGTCCTCAGCGCCACAAACACTCCTCCCAATTTGGTCTTTCTTCTATCTTTAATTTAAGTTCTTTCTCTTGCATGAGCTTCTTTCTACTTAACTTAGTCTTTTCTGTCTCCTTTGCTTGGCCTTTCTTTTTCTCTCGTATCTGAGCTTTGTATGTATGTGTTTCGCCTTTGTTATTCTAAATTAATTACCACCCCAGAGCGCTTTGTTGAGATGGGGCCCGATCGCGACGTTTCGGAGGTATTTGTCCTTCTTCAGGCGGGACCCCATCTGTCCTTTTCGGCATCCCATGAACCTTGTTTGGCTTCTTCTTTTTCTTTTTGAGTCTTGCATGTGTTGTTATTTTGCTTTCTCTTTGGTTGCAGTTTAATGTCATACCCAGGACGGTTCCTTCTTCGTTTTGAGCTTTGCATGTGCTGTTACTTTGCTTTCTTTCTTTCCTTTTCCTTTGGCTTCTTCTCTTGTCTGAGTTTCACTTCTGCTCTGCATGGCTTTCATCCATCTTTTGGCTGCGGTTTCTTTTCTTCTTTTTGGGTGTGGTATTCAATTCTGTATTTTCTCTTATGGCACCCCCTTATCCTTTCCTCCATCTGCTTCTCCTCTTTCATCCGTTTTCCATCCAACTCCCCGGCTATGTTCTTTTCCAGACTTCCATCTCCTCCAAAGTTCGCACAAGCACTGACACTCCCATCCCATAATTTAGCAGGTTTTACGCAGGTTGTAGAGTCTTGCCACCTATCGCAGGTTTTACGCAGAGCACACACCGTGCCACCTATTACCTAAGACTACTCTAGTTTGAGGTTAGTCATCCACCCATCCAATCTGGGTCAGGGTTGGCTGTCTTCAGATTTGAGGTAAGTACAGGTAAGTAGCATAGGCTCCCATCCCACAGGTAAGTACAACGGTAAGTATATCACAATTAGGGCTACATCTTAATTTAGGTTCCAATACTCCGCAATAAGGGTTACATCCAATTAGGGTTAGCAGATTGACAATTCGGGTTTTCGACACACAGTAATTTGGTTGAGTTTAGGGTTTTCATACAGTAGGGCATTAATACACATTAATAGGTAAGGGTCACCTAGGTCCTCCGAGGGTTGGGTTTAGGGCCGAGAAGGCGGCACAGGCTGGTTAGGTGAGAGGAAAGAAACTCCCAATAAGGGAGGAAGTGCACGGTCCTGCCATTACTCGAGCCCTTCCGCGCCTCAGAGTCCTCAGCGCCACAAACACTCCTCCCAATTTGGTCTTTCTTCTATCTTTAATTTAAGTTCTTTCTCTTGCATGAGCTTCTTTCTACTTAACTTAGTCTTTTCTGTCTCCTTTGCTTGGCCTTTCTTTTTCTCTCGTATCTGAGCTTTGTATGTATGTGTTTCGCCTTTGTTATTCTAAATTAATTACCACCCCAGAGCGCTTTGTTGAGATGGGGCCCGATCGCGACGTTTCGGAGGTATTTGTCCTTCTTCAGGCGGGACCCCATCTGTCCTTTTCGGCATCCCATGAACCTTGTTTGGCTTCTTCTTTTTCTTTTTGAGTCTTGCATGTGTTGTTATTTTGCTTTCTCTTTGGTTGCAGTTTAATGTCATACCCAGGACGGTTCCTTCTTCGTTTTGAGCTTTGCATGTGCTGTTACTTTGCTTTCTTTCTTTCCTTTTCCTTTGGCTTCTTCTCTTGTCTGAGTTTCACTTCTGCTCTGCATGGCTTTCATCCATCTTTTGGCTGCGGTTTCTTTTCTTCTTTTTGGGTGTGGTATTCAATTCTGTATTTTCTCTTATGGCACCCCCTTATCCTTTCCTCCATCTGCTTCTCCTCTTTCATCCGTTTTCCATCCAACTCCCCGGCTATGTTCTTTTCCAGACTTCCATCTCCTCCAAAGTTCGCACAAGCACTGACACTCCCATCCCATAATTTAGCAGGTTTTACGCAGGTTGTAGAGTCTTGCCACCTATCGCAGGTTTTACGCAGAGCACACACCGTGCCACCTATTACCTAAGACTACTCTAGTTTGAGGTTAGTCATCCACCCATCCAATCTGGGTCAGGGTTGGCTGTCTTCAGATTTGAGGTAAGTACAGGTAAGTAGCATAGGCTCCCATCCCACAGGTAAGTACAACGGTAAGTATATCACAATTAGGGCTACATCTTAATTTAGGTTCCAATACTCCGCAATAAGGGTTACATCCAATTAGGGTTAGCAGATTGACAATTCGGGTTTTCGACACACAGTAATTTGGTTGAGTTTAGGGTTTTCATACAGTAGGGCATTAATACACATTAATAGGTAAGGGTCACCTAGGTCCTCCGAGGGTTGGGTTTAGGGCCGAGAAGGCGGCACAGGCTGGTTAGGTGAGAGGAAAGAAACTCCCAATAAGGGAGGAAGTGCACGGTCCTGCCATTACTCGAGCCCTTCCGCGCCTCAGAGTCCTCAGCGCCACAAACACTCCTCCCAATTTGGTCTTTCTTCTATCTTTAATTTAAGTTCTTTCTCTTGCATGAGCTTCTTTCTACTTAACTTAGTCTTTTCTGTCTCCTTTGCTTGGCCTTTCTTTTTCTCTCGTATCTGAGCTTTGTATGTATGTGTTTCGCCTTTGTTATTCTAAATTAATTACCACCCCAGAGCGCTTTGTTGAGATGGGGCCCGATCGCGACGTTTCGGAGGTATTTGTCCTTCTTCAGGCGGGACCCCATCTGTCCTTTTCGGCATCCCATGAACCTTGTTTGGCTTCTTCTTTTTCTTTTTGAGTCTTGCATGTGTTGTTATTTTGCTTTCTCTTTGGTTGCAGTTTAATGTCATACCCAGGACGGTTCCTTCTTCGTTTTGAGCTTTGCATGTGCTGTTACTTTGCTTTCTTTCTTTCCTTTTCCTTTGGCTTCTTCTCTTGTCTGAGTTTCACTTCTGCTCTGCATGGCTTTCATCCATCTTTTGGCTGCGGTTTCTTTTCTTCTTTTTGGGTGTGGTATTCAATTCTGTATTTTCTCTTATGGCACCCCCTTATCCTTTCCTCCATCTGCTTCTCCTCTTTCATCCGTTTTCCATCCAACTCCCCGGCTATGTTCTTTTCCAGACTTCCATCTCCTCCAAAGTTCGCACAAGCACTGACACTCCCATCCCATAATTTAGCAGGTTTTACGCAGGTTGTAGAGTCTTGCCACCTATCGCAGGTTTTACGCAGAGCACACACCGTGCCACCTATTACCTAAGACTACTCTAGTTTGAGGTTAGTCATCCACCCATCCAATCTGGGTCAGGGTTGGCTGTCTTCAGATTTGAGGTAAGTACAGGTAAGTAGCATAGGCTCCCATCCCACAGGTAAGTACAACGGTAAGTATATCACAATTAGGGCTACATCTTAATTTAGGTTCCAATACTCCGCAATAAGGGTTACATCCAATTAGGGTTAGCAGATTGACAATTCGGGTTTTCGACACACAGTAATTTGGTTGAGTTTAGGGTTTTCATACAGTAGGGCATTAATACACATTAATAGGTAAGGGTCACCTAGGTCCTCCGAGGGTTGGGTTTAGGGCCGAGAAGGCGGCACAGGCTGGTTAGGTGAGAGGAAAGAAACTCCCAATAAGGGAGGAAGTGCACGGTCCTGCCATTACTCGAGCCCTTCCGCGCCTCAGAGTCCTCAGCGCCACAAACACTCCTCCCAATTTGGTCTTTCTTCTATCTTTAATTTAAGTTCTTTCTCTTGCATGAGCTTCTTTCTACTTAACTTAGTCTTTTCTGTCTCCTTTGCTTGGCCTTTCTTTTTCTCTCGTATCTGAGCTTTGTATGTATGTGTTTCGCCTTTGTTATTCTAAATTAATTACCACCCCAGAGCGCTTTGTTGAGATGGGGCCCGATCGCGACGTTTCGGAGGTATTTGTCCTTCTTCAGGCGGGACCCCATCTGTCCTTTTCGGCATCCCATGAACCTTGTTTGGCTTCTTCTTTTTCTTTTTGAGTCTTGCATGTGTTGTTATTTTGCTTTCTCTTTGGTTGCAGTTTAATGTCATACCCAGGACGGTTCCTTCTTCGTTTTGAGCTTTGCATGTGCTGTTACTTTGCTTTCTTTCTTTCCTTTTCCTTTGGCTTCTTCTCTTGTCTGAGTTTCACTTCTGCTCTGCATGGCTTTCATCCATCTTTTGGCTGCGGTTTCTTTTCTTCTTTTTGGGTGTGGTATTCAATTCTGTATTTTCTCTTATGGCACCCCCTTATCCTTTCCTCCATCTGCTTCTCCTCTTTCATCCGTTTTCCATCCAACTCCCCGGCTATGTTCTTTTCCAGACTTCCATCTCCTCCAAAGTTCGCACAAGCACTGACACTCCCATCCCATAATTTAGCAGGTTTTACGCAGGTTGTAGAGTCTTGCCACCTATCGCAGGTTTTACGCAGAGCACACACCGTGCCACCTATTACCTAAGACTACTCTAGTTTGAGGTTAGTCATCCACCCATCCAATCTGGGTCAGGGTTGGCTGTCTTCAGATTTGAGGTAAGTACAGGTAAGTAGCATAGGCTCCCATCCCACAGGTAAGTACAACGGTAAGTATATCACAATTAGGGCTACATCTTAATTTAGGTTCCAATACTCCGCAATAAGGGTTACATCCAATTAGGGTTAGCAGATTGACAATTCGGGTTTTCGACACACAGTAATTTGGTTGAGTTTAGGGTTTTCATACAGTAGGGCATTAATACACATTAATAGGTAAGGGTCACCTAGGTCCTCCGAGGGTTGGGTTTAGGGCCGAGAAGGCGGCACAGGCTGGTTAGGTGAGAGGAAAGAAACTCCCAATAAGGGAGGAAGTGCACGGTCCTGCCATTACTCGAGCCCTTCCGCGCCTCAGAGTCCTCAGCGCCACAAACACTCCTCCCAATTTGGTCTTTCTTCTATCTTTAATTTAAGTTCTTTCTCTTGCATGAGCTTCTTTCTACTTAACTTAGTCTTTTCTGTCTCCTTTGCTTGGCCTTTCTTTTTCTCTCGTATCTGAGCTTTGTATGTATGTGTTTCGCCTTTGTTATTCTAAATTAATTACCACCCCAGAGCGCTTTGTTGAGATGGGGCCCGATCGCGACGTTTCGGAGGTATTTGTCCTTCTTCAGGCGGGACCCCATCTGTCCTTTTCGGCATCCCATGAACCTTGTTTGGCTTCTTCTTTTTCTTTTTGAGTCTTGCATGTGTTGTTATTTTGCTTTCTCTTTGGTTGCAGTTTAATGTCATACCCAGGACGGTTCCTTCTTCGTTTTGAGCTTTGCATGTGCTGTTACTTTGCTTTCTTTCTTTCCTTTTCCTTTGGCTTCTTCTCTTGTCTGAGTTTCACTTCTGCTCTGCATGGCTTTCATCCATCTTTTGGCTGCGGTTTCTTTTCTTCTTTTTGGGTGTGGTATTCAATTCTGTATTTTCTCTTATGGCACCCCCTTATCCTTTCCTCCATCTGCTTCTCCTCTTTCATCCGTTTTCCATCCAACTCCCCGGCTATGTTCTTTTCCAGACTTCCATCTCCTCCAAAGTTCGCACAAGCACTGACACTCCCATCCCATAATTTAGCAGGTTTTACGCAGGTTGTAGAGTCTTGCCACCTATCGCAGGTTTTACGCAGAGCACACACCGTGCCACCTATTACCTAAGACTACTCTAGTTTGAGGTTAGTCATCCACCCATCCAATCTGGGTCAGGGTTGGCTGTCTTCAGATTTGAGGTAAGTACAGGTAAGTAGCATAGGCTCCCATCCCACAGGTAAGTACAACGGTAAGTATATCACAATTAGGGCTACATCTTAATTTAGGTTCCAATACTCCGCAATAAGGGTTACATCCAATTAGGGTTAGCAGATTGACAATTCGGGTTTTCGACACACAGTAATTTGGTTGAGTTTAGGGTTTTCATACAGGGTTAGGGTTAGGGTTAGGGTTAGGGTTAGGGTTAGGGTTAGGGTTAGGGTTAGGGTTAGGGTTTAGGGTTAGGGTTAGGGTTAGGGTTAGGGTTAGGGTTAGGGTTAGGGTTAGGGTTAGGGTTAGGGTTAGGGTTAGGGTTAGGGTTAGGGTTAGGGTTAGGGTTAGGGTTAGGGTTAGGGTTAGGGTTAGGGTTAGGGTTAGGGTTAGGGTTAGGGTTAGGGTTAGGGTTAGGGTTAGGGTTAGGGTTAGGGTTAGGGTTAGGGTTAGGGTTAGGGTTAGGGTTAGGGTTAGGGTTAGGGTTAGGGTTAGGGTTAGGGTTAGGGTTAGGGTTAGGGTTAGGGTTAGGGTTAGGGTTAGGGTTAGGGTTAGGGTTAGGGTTAGGGTTAGGGTTAGGGTTAGGGTTAGGGTTAGGGTTAGGGTTAGGGTTAGGGTTAGGGTTAGGGTTAGGGTTAGGGTTAGGGTTAGGGTTAGGGTTAGGGTTAGGGTTAGGGTTAGGGTTAGGGTTAGGGTTAGGGTTAGGGTTAGGGTTAGGGTTAGGGTTAGGGTTAGGGTTAGGGTTAGGGTTAGGGTTAGGGTTAGGGTTAGGGTTAGGGTTAGGGTTAGGGTTAGGGTTAGGGTTAGGGTTAGGGTTAGGGTTAGGGTTAGGGTTAGGGTTAGGGTTAGGGTTAGGGTTAGGGTTAGGGTTAGGGTTAGGGTTAGGGTTAGGGTTAGGGTTAGGGTTAGGGTTAGGGTTAGGGTTAGGGTTAGGGTTAGGGTTAGGGTTAGGGTTAGGGTTAGGGTTAGGGTTAGGGTTAGGGTTAGGGTTAGGGTTAGGGTTAGGGTTAGGGTTAGGGTTAGGGTTAGGGTTAGGGTTAGGGTTAGGGTTAGGGTTAGGGTTAGGGTTAGGGTTAGGGTTAGGGTTAGGGTTAGGGTTAGGGTTAGGGTTAGGGTTAGGGTTAGGGTTAGGGTTAGGGTTAGGGTTAGGGTTAGGGTTAGGGTTAGGGTTAGGGTTAGGGTTAGGGTTAGGGTTAGGGTTAGGGTTAGGGTTAGGGTTAGGGTTAGGGTTAGGGTTAGGGTTAGGGTTAGGGTTAGGGTTAGGGTTAGGGTTAGGGTTAGGGTTAGGGTTAGGGTTAGGGTTAGGGTTAGGGTTAGGGTTAGGGTTAGGGTTAGGGTTAGGGTTAGGGTTAGGGTTAGGGTTAGGGTTAGGGTTAGGGTTAGGGTTAGGGTTAGGGTTAGGGTTAGGGTTAGGGTTAGGGTTAGGGTTAGGGTTAGGGTTAGGGTTAGGGTTAGGGTTAGGGTTAGGGTTAGGGTTAGGGTTAGGGTTAGGGTTAGGGTTAGGGTTAGGGTTAGGGTTAGGGTTAGGGTTAGGGTTAGGGTTAGGGTTAGGGTTAGGGTTAGGGTTAGGGTTAGGGTTAGGGTTAGGGTTAGGGTTAGGGTTAGGGTTAGGGTTAGGGTTAGGGTTAGGGTTAGGGTTAGGGTTAGGGTTAGGGTTAGGGTTAGGGTTAGGGTTAGGGTTAGGGTTAGGGTTAGGGTTAGGGTTAGGGTTAGGGTTAGGGTTAGGGTTAGGGTTAGGGTTAGGGTTAGGGTTAGGGTTAGGGTTAGGGTTAGGGTTAGGGTTAGGGTTAGGGTTAGGGTTAGGGTTAGGGTTAGGGTTAGGGTTAGGGTTAGGGTTAGGGTTAGGGTTAGGGTTAGGGTTAGGGTTAGGGTTAGGGTTAGGGTTAGGGTTAGGGTTAGGGTTAGGGTTAGGGTTAGGGTTAGGGTTAGGGTTAGGTTAGGGTTAGGGTTAGGGTTAGGGTTAGGGTTAGGGTTAGGGTTAGGGTTAGGGTTAGGGTTAGGGTTAGGGTTAGGGTTAGGGTTAGGGTTAGGGTTAGGGTTAGGGTTAGGGTTAGGGTTAGGG
>NW_027520465.1:0-52605 GCF_051991245.1 Festucalex cinctus
ACAAAAAAACGACCATGTATAGTAAGCCTTTTTTTTTCCGACAAAAAAACGACCATGTATAGTAAGGCTTCTTTTTCCGACAAAAAAACGACCATGTATAGTAAGGCTTTTTTTTCCGACAAAAAAACGACCATGTATAGTAAGGCTTTTTTTTCCGACAAAAAAACGACCATGTATAGTAAGGCTTTTTTTTCCGACAAAAAAACGACCATGTATAGTAAGGCTTTTTTTTGCGACAAAAAAACGACCATGTATAGTAAGGCTTTTTTTTCCGACAAAAAAACGACCATGTATAGTAAGGCTTTTTTTTCCGACAAAAAAACGACCATGTATAGTAAGGCTTTTTTTTGCCGACAAAAAAACGACCATGTATAGTAAGGCTTCTTTTTCCGACAAAAAAACGACCATGTATAGTAAGGCTTTTTTTTCCGACAAAAAAACGACCATGTATAGTAAGGCTTTTTTTTCCGACAAAAAAACGACCATGTATAGTAAGGCTTTTTTTTCCGACAAAAAAACGACCATGTATAGTAAGGCTTTTTTTTCCGACAAAAAAACGACCATGTATAGTAAGGCTTTTTTTTGCCGACAAAAAAACGACCATGTATAGTAAGGCTTTTTTTTTCGACGAAAAAAACGACCATGTATAGTAAGGCTTTTTTTTCCGACAAAAAAACGACCATGTATAGTAAGGCTTTTTTTTCCGACAAAAAAACGACCATGTATAGTAAGGCTTTTTTTTGCGACAAAAAACGACCATGTATAGTAAGGCTTTTTTTTCCGACAAAAAAACGACCATGTATAGTAAGGCCTTTTTTTTCCGACAAAAGAACGACCATGTATAGTAAGGCTTTTTTTTCAGACAAAAAAACGACCATGTATAGTAAGCCTTTTTTTTCCGACAAAAAAACGACCATGTATAGTAAGGCTTTTTTTTCAGACAAAAAAACGACCATGTATAGTAAGGCTTTTTTTTCCGACAAAAAAACGACCATGTATAGTAAGGCTTTTTTTTCCGACAAAAAAACGACCATGTATAGTAAGGCTTTTTTTTCCGACAAAAAAACGACCATGTATAGTAAGGCTTTTTTTGCGACAAAAAAACGACCATGTATAGTAAGGCTTCTTTTTCCGACAAAAAAACGACCATGTATAGTAAGGCTTTTTTTTCGACAAAAAAACGACCATGTATAGTAAGGCTTTTTTTTCCGACAAAAAAACGACCATGTATAGTAAGGCTTTTTTTTCAGACAAAAAAACGACCATGTATAGTAAGGCTTTTTTTTCAGACAAAAAAACGACCATGTATAGTAAGGCTTTTTTTTCCGACAAAAAACGACCATGTATAGTAAGGCTTTTTTTTCCGACCGAAAAAACGACCATGTATAGTAAGGCTTTTTTTTCTGACAAAAAAACGACCATGTATTGTAAGGCTTTTTTTTCCGACAAAAAAACGACCATGTATAGTAAGGCTTTTTTTTCCGACCGAAAAAACGACCATGTATAGTAAGGCTTTTTTTTTCGACAAAAAAACGACCATGTATAGTAAGGCTTTTTTTCTGACAAAAAACGACCATGTATAGTAAGGCTTTTTTTTTTCGACAAAAAAACGACCATGTATAGTAAGGCTTTTTTTCTGACAAAAAAACGACCATGTATAGTAAGGCTTTTTTTTCCGACAAAAAAACGACCATGTATAGTAAGGCTTTTTTTTCCGACAAAAAAACGACCATGTATAGTAAGGCTTTTTTTTTCCGACAAAAAAACGACCATGTATAGTAAGGCTTTTTTTTCAGACAAAAAAACGACCATGTATAGTAAGGCTTTTTTTTCCGACAAAAAAACGACCATGTATAGTAAGGCTTTTTTTTCCGACAAAAAAACGACCATGTATAGTAAGGCTTTTTTTTCCGACCGAAAAAACGACCATGTATAGTAAGGCTTTTTTTTTCCGACAAAAAAACGACCATGTATAGTAAGGCTTTTTTTTCCGACAAAAAAACGACCATGTATAGTAAGGCTTTTTTTTCCGACAAAAAAACGACCATGTATAGTAAGGCTTTTTTTTGCGACAAAAAAACGACCATGTATAGTAAGGCTTTTTTTTCCGACAAAAAAACGACCATGTATAGTAAGGCTTTTTTTTCAGACAAAAAAACGACCATGTATAGTAAGGCTTTTTTTTTCCGACAAAAAAACGACCATGTATAGTAAGGCTTTTTTTTGCGACAAAAAAACTACCATGTATAGTAAGGCTTCTTTTTCCGACAAAAAAACGACCATGTATAGTAAGGCTTTTTTTTCCGACAAAAAAACGACCATGTATAGTAAAGTTTTTTTTTCCGACAAAAAAACGACCATGTATAGTAAGGCTTTTTTTTCAGACAAAAAAACGACCATGTATAGTAAGGCTTTTTTTTTCCGACAAAAAAACGACCATGTATAGTAAGGCTTTTTTTTCCGACAAAAAAACGACCATGTATGGTAAGGCTTTTTTTTCAGACAAAAAAACGACCATGTATAGTAAGGCTTTTTTTTCCGACAAAAAAACGACCATGTATAGTAAGGCTTTTTTTTCCGACAAAAAAACGACCATGTATAGTAAGGCTTTTTTTCCGACAAAAAAACGACCATGTATAGTAAGGTTTTTTTTCAGACAAAAAAACGACCATGTATAGTAAGGCTTTTTTTTCCGACAAAAAAACGACCATGTATAGTAAGGCTTTTTTTTCCGACAAAAAAACGACCATGAATAGTAAGGCTTTTTTTTCCGACCGAAAAAACGACCATGTATAGTAAGGCTTTTTTTTCCGACAAAAAAACGACCATGTATAGTAAGGCTTTTTTTTCCGACAAAAAAACGACCATGTATAGTAAGGCTTTTTTTTCCGACAAAAAAACGACCATGTATAGTAAGCCTTTTTTTTCCGACAAAAAAACGACCATGTATAGTAAGGCTTTTTTTTCCGACAAAAAAACGACCATGTATAGTAAGCCTTTTTTTTCCGACAAAAAAACGACCATGTATAGTAAGGCTTCTTTTTCCGACAAAAAAACGACCATGTATAGTAAGGCTTTTTTTTCCGACAAAAAAACGACCATGTATAGTAAGGCTTTTTTTTCCGACAAAAAAACGACCATGTATAGTAAGGCTTTTTTTTGCGACAAAAAAACGACCATGTATAGTAAGGCTTTTTTTTCCGACATAAAAACGACCATGTATAGTAAGGATTTTTTTTTCGACATAAAAACGACCATGTATATAGTAAGGATTTTTTTTTTTTTTTTTTTTTTTAAAATTCCTAGTCATAATTACTCAACTCATTGCTCCTCTTTCCAGTAAACAGACTAACAGCCCCGTGGTCTAGTGGTAGAGTGTCTACACTCTGACACTGAGGTTGTGGGTTCGATCCCAGGCTGAGTCAAACCAAACGACCATGTATAGTAAGGCTTTTTTTTCCGACCGAAAAAACGACCATGTATAGTAAGGCTTTTTTTTCCGACAAAAAAACGACCATGTATAGTAAGGCTTTTTTTTCCGACAAAAAAACGACCATGTATAGTAAGGCTTTTTTTTCCGACAAAAAAACGACCATGTATTGTAAGGCTTTTTTTTCCCGCCAAAAAAACGACCATGTATAGTAAGGCTTTTTTTTCCGACAAAAAAACGACCATGTATAGTAAGGCTTTTTTTTCCGACAAAAAAACGACCATGTATAGTAAGGCTTTTTTTTCCGACAAAAAAACGACCATGTATTGTAAGGCTTTTTTTTCCCGCCAAAAAAACGACCATGTATAGTAAGGCTTTTTTTTCCGACATAAAAACGACCATGTATAGTAAGGCTTTTTTTAAGACATAAAAACGACCATGTATAGTAAGGCTTTTTTTTCCGACATAAAAACGACCATGTATAGTAAGGATTTTTTTTCGACATAAAAACGACCATGTATATAGTAAGGATTATTATTTTTTTTTAATTTTATTTATTTATTTTTTTAATTCCTAGTCATAATTACTCAACTCATTGCTCCTCTTTCCAGTGAACAGACTAACAGACCCGTGGTCTAGTGGTAGAGTGTCTACACTCCGACACTGAGGTTGTGGGTTCGATCCCAGGCTGAGTCAGACCAAACGACCATGTATAGTAAGGCTTTTTTTTCCGCCAAAAAAAACAACCATGTATTGTAAGGCTTTTTTTTCCGACCGAAAAAACGACCATGTATAGTAAGGCTTTTTTTTCCGACATAAAAACGACCATGTATAGTAAGGATTTATTTTTATTTTTTTTTTTTAAATTCCTAGTCATAATTACTCAACTCATTGCTCCTCTTTCCAGTAAACAGACTAACAGCCCCGTGGTCTAGTGGTAGAGTGTCTACGCTCTGACACTGAGGTTGTGGGTTCGATCCCAGGCTGAGTCAAACCAAACGACCATGCATAGTAAGGCTGTTTTTTCCGCCAAAAAAACGACCATGTATTGTAAGGCTTTTTTTTCCGACAAAAAAACGACCATGTATAAGGCTTTTTTTTCCGACAAAAAAACGACCATGTATAGTAAGGCTTTTTTTTCCGACAAAAAAACGACCATGTATTGTAAGGCTTTTTTTTCCCGCCAAAAAAACGACCATGTATAGTAAGGCTTTTTTTTTCCGACAAAAAAACGACCATGTATAGTAAGGCTTTTTTTTCCGACAAAAAAACGACCATGTATAGTAAGGCTTTTTTTTCCGACAAAAAAACGACCATGTATAGTAAGGCTTTTTTTTCCGACAAAAAAACGACCATGTATAGTAAGGCTTTTTTTTCCGACAAAAAAACGACCATGTATAGTACGGCTTTTTTTTTCGACAAAAAAACGACCATGTATAGTACGGCTTTTTTTTTCGACAAAAAAACGACCATGTATAGTAAGGCTTTTTTTTCCGACAAAAAAAACGACCATGTATAGTAAGGCTTTTTTTTTCGACAAAAAAACGACCATGTATAGTAAGGCTTTTTTTCTGACAAAAAAACGACCATGTATAGTAAGGCTTTTTTTTCCGACAAAAAAACGACCATGTATAGTAAGGCTTTTTTTTCCGACAAAAAAACGACCATGAATAGTAAGGCTTTTTTTTCCGACCGAAAAAACGACCATGTATAGTAAGGCTTTTTTTTCCGACAAAAAAACGACCATGTATAGTAAGGCTTTTTTTTCCGACAAAAAAACGACCATGTATAGTAAGGCTTTTTTTTTCCGACAAAAAAACGACCATGTATTGTAAGGCTTTTTTTTCCCGCCAAAAAAACGACCATGTATAGTAAGGCTTTTTTTTCCGACATAAAAACGACCATGTATAGTAAGGCTTTTTTTTAAGACATAAAAACGACCATGTATAGTAAGGCTTTTTTTTCCGACATAAAAACGACCATGTATAGTAAGGATTTTTTTTCGACATAAAAACGACCATGTATATAGTAAGGATTTTTTTTTTTTTTTTTTTTATTTATTTATTTTTTTTTAAATTCCTAGTCATAATTACTCAACTCATTGCTCCTCTTTCCAGTAAACAGACTAACAGCCCCGTGGTCTAGTGGTAGAGTGTCTACACTCCGACACTGAGGTTGTGGGTTCGATCCCAGGCTGAGTCAGACCAAACGACCATGTATAGTAAGGCTTTTTTTTCCGCCAAAAAAAACAACCATGTATTGTAAGGCTTTTTTTTCCGACCGAAAAAACGACCATGTATAGTAAGGCTTTTTTTTCCGACATAAAAACGACCATTTATAGTAAGGATTTATTTTTATTTTATTTTTTTAAATTCCTAGTCATAATTACTCAACTCATTGCTCCTCTTTCCAGTAAACAGACTAACAGCCCCGTGGTCTAGTGGTAGAGTGTCTACGCTCTGACACTGAGGTTGTGGGTTCGATCCCAGGCTGAGTCAAACCAAACGACCATGCATAGTAAGGCTTTTTTTTCCGACAAAAAAACGACCATGTATTGTAAGGCTTTTTTTTCCCGCCAAAAAAACGACCATGTATAGTAAGGCTTTTTTTTCCGACAAAAAAACGACCCTGTATAGTAAGGCTTTTTTTTTCCGACAAAAAAAACGACCATGTATAGTAAGGATTTTTTTTCCGACAAAAAAACGACCATGTATAGTAAGGCTTTTTTTTCCGACAAAAAAACGACCATGTATAGTACGGCTTTTTTTTTCGACAAAAAAACGACCATGTATAGTACGGCTTTTTTTTTCGACAAAAAAACGACCATGTATAGTAAGGCTTTTTTTTCCGACAAAAAAAACGACCATGTATAGTAAGGCTTTTTTTTTCGACAAAAAAACGACCATGTATAGTAAGGCTTTTTTTCTGACAAAAAAACGACCATGTATAGTAAGGCTTTTTTTTCCGACAAAAAAACGACCATGTATAGTAAGGCTTTTTTTTCCGACAAAAAAACGACCATGTATAGTAAGGCTTTTTTTTCCGACAAAAAAACGACCATGTATAGTAAGGCCTTTTTTTCCGACAAAAAAACGACCATGTATAGTAAGGCTTTTTTTTCCGACAAAAAAACGACCATGTATAGTAAGGCTTTTTTTTCCGACAAAAAAACGACCATGTATAGTACGGCTTTTTTTTTCGACAAAAAAACGACCATGTATAGTACGGCTTTTTTTTTCGACAAAAAAACGACCATGTATAGTAAGGCTTTTTTTTCCGACAAAAAAAACGACCATGTATAGTAAGGCTTTTTTTTTCGACAAAAAAACGACCATGTATAGTAAGGCTTTTTTTCTGACAAAAAAACGACCATGTATAGTAAGGCTTTTTTTTCCGACAAAAAAACGACCATGTATAGTAAGGCTTTTTTTTCCGACAAAAAAACGACCATGTATAGTAAGGCTTTTTTTTCCGACAAAAAAACGACCATGTATAGTAAGGCCTTTTTTTCCGACAAAAAAACTACCATGTATAGTAAGGCTTTTTTTTCCGACAAAAAAACGACCATGTATAGTAAGGCTTTTTTTTGCGACAAAAAAACGACCATGTATAGTAAGGCTTTTTTTTCCGACAAAAAAACGACCATGTATAGTAAGGCTTTTTTTTCCGACAAAAAAACGACCATGTATAGTAAGGCTTTTTTTTCCGACAAAAAAACGACCATGTATAGTAAGGCTTTTTTTTGCGACAAAAAAACGACCATGTATAGTAAGGCTTCTTTTTCCGACAAAAAAACGACCATGTATAGTAAGGCTTTTTTTTCCGACAAAAAAACGACCATGTATAGTAAGGCTTTTTTTTCCGACAAAAAAACGACCATGTATAGTAAGGCTTTTTTTTCAGACAAAAAAACGACCATGTATAGTAAGGCTTTTTTTCCGACAAAAAAACGACCATGTATAGTAAGGCTTTTTTTTCAGACAAAAAAACGACCATGTATAGTAAGGCTTTTTTTTCCGACCGAAAAAACGACCATGTATAGTAAGGCTTTTTTTTCTGACAAAAAAACGACCGTGTATAGTAAGGCTTTTTTTTCCGACAAAAAAACGACCATGTATAGTAAGGCTTTTTTTTCCGACAAAAAAACGACCATGTATAGTAAGGCTTTTTTTTCCGACAAAAAAACGACCATGTATAGTAAGGCTTTTTTTTCCGACAAAAAAAACGACCATGTATAGTAAGGCTTTTTTTTTCGCCAAAAAAACGACCATGTATAGTAAGGCTTTTTTTTCCGACAAAAAAACGACCATGTATAGTAAGGCTTTTTTTTCCGACAAAAAAACGACCATGTATAGTAAGGCTTTTTTTTCCGACAAAAAAACGACCATGTATAGTAAGGCTTTTTTTTCCGACAAAAAAACGACCATGTATAGTACGGCTTTTTTTTCCGACAAAAAAACGACCATGTATAGTAAGGCTTTTTTTTCCGACAAAAAAACGACCATGTATAGTAAGGCTTTTTTTTCCGACAAAAAAACGACCATGTATAGTAAGGCTTTTTTTTCCGACAAAAAAACGACCATGTATAGTAAGGCTTTTTTTTCCGACAAAAAAAACAACCATGTATAATAAGTCTTTTTTTTCCGACAAAAAAACGACCATGTATAGTAAGGCTTTTTTTTCTGACAAAAAAACGACCATGTATAGTAAGGCTTTTTTTTCCGACAAAAAAACGACCATGTATAGTAAGGCTTTTTTTCTGACAAAAAAACGACCATGTATAGTACGGCTTTTTTTTCCGACAAAAAAACGACCATGTATAGTAAGGCTTTTTTTTCCGACAAAAAAACGACCATGTATAGTAAGGCTTTTTTTTCCGACATAAAAACGACCATGTATAGTAAGGATTTTTTTTCCGACAAAAAAACGACCATGTATAGTAAGGCTTTTTTTTCCGACAAAAAAACGACCATGTATAGTAAGGCTTTTTTTTCCGACAAAAAAACGACCATGTATAGTAAGGCTTTTTTTTTCGACAAAAAAACGACCATGTATAGTAAGGCTTTTTTTTCCGACAAAAAAACGACCATGTATAGTAAGGCTTTTTTTTTCGACAAAAAAACGACCATGTATAGTAAGGCTTTTTTTCTGACAAAAAAACGACCATGTATAGTAAGGCTTTTTTTTCCGACAAAAAAACGACCATGTATAGTAAGGCTTTTTTTTCCGACAAAAAAACGACCATGTATAGTAAGGCTTTTTTTTCCGACAAAAAAAACGACCATGTATAGTACGGCTTTTTTTTTCGACAAAAAAACGACCATGTATATAGTAAGGCTTTTTTTTCCGACAAAAAAAACGACCATGTATAGAAAGGCTTTTTTTTCCGACAAAAAAACGACCATGTATAGTAAGGCTTTTTTTTCCGACAAAAAAACGACCATGTATAGTAAGGCTTTTTTTTCCGACAAAAAAACGACCATGTATAGTAAGGCTTTTTTTTCCCGACAAAAAAACGACCATGTATAGTAAGGCTTTTTTTTCCGACAAAAACACGACCATGTAGAGTAAGGCTTTTTTTCCGACAAAAAAACGACCATGTATAGTAAGGCTTTTTTTTCCGACAAAAAAATGACCATGTATAGTAAGGCTTTTTTTTCCGACAAAAAAACGACCATGTATAGTAAGGCTTTTTTTCTGACAAAAAAACGACCATGTATAGTAAGGCTTTTTTTTCCGACAAAAAAACGACCATGTATAGTAAGGCTTTTTTTTCCGACAAAAAAACGACCATGTATAGTACGGCTTTTTTTTTCGACAAAAAAACGACCATGTATAGTAAGGCTTTTTTTTCCGACAAAAAAACGACCATGTATAGTAAGGCTTTTTTTTCCGACATAAAAACGACCATGTATAGTAAGGATTTTTTTTCCGACAAAAAAACGACCATGTATAGTAAGGCTTTTTTTTCCGACAAAAAAACGACCATGTATAGTAAGGCTTTTTTTTCCGACAAAAAAACGACCATGTATAGTAAGGCTTTTTTTTTCCGACAAAAAAACGACCATGTATAGTAAGGCTTTTTTTTCCGACAAAAAAACGACCATGTATAGTACGGCTTTTTTTTCCGACAAAAAAACGACCATGTATAGTAAGGCTTTTTTTTCCGACAAAAAAACGACCATGTATAGTAAGGCTTTTTTTTCCGACAAAAAAACGACCATGTATAGTAAGGCTTTTTTTTCCGACAAAAAAACGACCATGTATAGTAAGGCTTTTTTTTCCGACAAAAAAAACAACCATGTATAATAAGGCTTTTTTTTCGACAAAAAAACGACCATGTATAGTAAGGCTTTTTGCATGACAAAAAAACGACCATGTATAGTAAGGCTTTTTTTTCCGACAAAAAAACGACCATGTATAGTAAGGCTTTTTTTTCCGACAAAAAAAACGACCATGTATAGTAAGGCTTTTTTTTTTGACAAAAAAACGACCATGTATAGTAAGGCTTTTTTTCTGACAAAAAAACGACCATGTATAGTAAGGCTTTTTTTTCCGACAAAAAAACGACCATGTATAGTAAGGCTTTTTTTTCCGACAAAAAAACGACCATGTATAGTACGGCTTTTTTTTCCGACAAAAAAACGACCATGTATAGTAAGGCTTTTTTTTCCGACAAAAACACGACCATGTATAGTAAGGCTTTTTTTTCCGACATAAAAACGACCATGTATAGTAAGGATTTTTTTTCAGACAAAAAAACGACCATGTATAGTAAGGCTTTTTTTTCCGACAAAAAAACGACCATGTATAGTAAGGCTTTTTTTTCCGACAAAAAAACGACCATGTATAGTAAGGCTTTTTTTTCCGACAAAAAAACGACCATGTAAAGTAAGGCTTTTTTTTGCGACAAAAAAACGACCATGTATAGTAAGGCTTTTTTTTCCGACAAAAAAACGACCATGTATAGTAAGGCTTTTTTTTCCGACAAAAAAACGACCATGTATAGTAAGGCTTTTTTTTCTGACAAAAAAACGACCATGTATAGTAAGGCTTTTTTTTCCGACAAAAAAACGACCATGTATAGTAAGGCTTCTTTTTGCGACAAAAAAACGACCATGTATAGTAAGGCTTTTTTTTCCGACAAAAAAACGACCATGTATAGTAAGGCTTTTTTTTCCGACAAAAAAACGACC
This sequence comes from Festucalex cinctus, assembly GCF_051991245.1. Lineage (NCBI taxonomy): Eukaryota > Metazoa > Chordata > Actinopteri > Syngnathiformes > Syngnathidae > Festucalex > Festucalex cinctus. Next base: position 10,627 of record NW_027520465.1, read on the forward strand.
ATGTATAGTAAGGCTTTTTTTTGCGACAAAAAAACGACCATGTATAGTAAGGCTTTTTTTTCTTACAAAAAAACGACCATGTATAGTAAGGCTTTTTTTTTCCGACAAAAAAACGACCATGTATAGTAAGGCTTTTTTTTCCGACAAAAAAACGACCATGTATAGTAAGGCTTTTTTTTGCGACAAAAAAACGACCATGTATAGTAAGGCTTCTTTTTCCGACAAAAAAACGACCATGTATAGTAAGGCTTTTTTTTCCGACAAAAAAACGACCATGTATAGTAAGGCTTTTTTTTCCGACAAAAAAACGACCATGTATAGTAAGGCTTTTTTTTCAGACAAAAAAACGACCATGTATAGTAAGGCTTTTTTTTCAGACAAAAAAACGACCATGTATAGTAAGGCTTTTTTTTCCGACCGAAAAAACGACCATGTATAGTAAGGCTTTTTTTTCTGACAAAAAAACGACCGTGTATAGTAAGGCTTTTTTTTCCGACAAAAAAACGACCATGTATAGTAAGGCTTTTTTTTCCGACAAAAAAACGACCATGTATAGTAAGGCTTTTTTTTCCGACAAAAAAACGACCATGTATAGTAAGGCTTTTTTTTCCGACAAAAAAAACGACCATGTATAGTAAGGCTTTTTTTTTCGACAAAAAAACGACCATGTATAGTAAGGCTTTTTTTCTGACAAAAAAACGACCATGTATAGTAAGGCTTTTTTTTTCGACAAAAAAACGACCATGTATAGTAAGGCTTTTTTTTCCGACAAAAAAACGACCATGTAGAGTAAGGCTTTTTTTCCGGCAAAAAAACGACCATGTATAGTAAGGCTTTTTTTTCCGACAAAAAAACGACCATGTATAGTAAGGCTTTTTTTTCCGACAAAAAAACGACCATGTATAGTAAGGCTTTTTTTTCCGACAAAAAAACGACCATGTATAGTAAGGCTTTTTTTTCCGACAAAAAAACGACCATGTATAGTAAGGCTTTTTTTTCCGACAAAAAAAACGACCATGTATAGTACGGCTTTTTTTTCCGACAAAAAAACGACCATGTATAGTAAGGCTTTTTTTTTCGACAAAAAAAACGACCATGTATAGTACGGCTTTTTTTTCCGACAAAAAAACGACCATGTATAGTAAGGCTTTTTTTTCCGACAAAAAAACGACCATGTATAGTAAGGCTTTTTTTCCGGCAAAAAAACGACCATGTATAGTAAGGCTTTTTTTTTCCGACAAAAAAACGACCATGTATAGTAAGGCTTTTTTTTTCCGACAAAGAAATGACCATGTATAGTAAGGCTTTTTTTTTCGACAAAAAAACGACCATGTATAGTAAGGCTTTTTTTTCTGACAAAAAAACGACCATGTATAGTAAGGCTTTTTTTTTCCGACAAAAAAACAACCATGTATAGTAAGGCTTTTTTTTCTGACAAAAAAACGACCATGTATAGTAAGGCTTTTTTTTCCGACAAAAAAACGACCATGTATAGTAAGGCTTTTTTTTCCGACAAAAAAACGACCATGTATAGTAAGGCTTTTTTTTCCGACAAAAAAACGACCATGTATAGTAAGGCTTTTTTTTCCGACAAAAAAACAACCATGTATAGTAAGGCTTTTTTTTCCGACAAAAAAACGACCATGTATAGTAAGGCTTTTTTTTCCGACAAAAAAACGACCATGTATAGTAAGGCTTTTTTTTCCGACAAAAAAAACGACCATGTATAGTACGGCTTTTTTTTTCGACAAAAAAACGACCATGTATAGTAAGGCTTTTTTTTCCGACAAAAAAAACGACCATGTATAGTAAGGCTTTTTTTTTCGACAAAAAAACGACCATGTATAGTAAGGCTTTTTTTCTGACAAAAAAACGACCATGTATAGTAAGGCTTTTTTTTCCGACAAAAAAACGACCATGTATAGTAAGGCTTTTTTTTCCGACAAAAAAACGACCATGTATAGTAAGGCTTTTTTTTCCGACAAAAAAACGACCATGTATAGTAAGGCTTTTTTTTCCGACAAAAAAAACGACCATGTATAGTAAGGCTTTTTTTTCCGACAAAAAAACGACCATGTATAGTAAGGCTTTTTTTTCCGACAAAAAAATGACCATGTATAGTAAGGCTTTTTTTTCCGACAAAAAAACGACCATGTATAGTAAGGCTTTTTTTTCCGACAAAAAAACGACCATGTATAGTAAGGCTTTTTTTTCCGACAAAAAAATGACCATGTATAGTAAGGCTTTTTTTTCAGACAAAAAAACGACCATGTATAGTAAGGCTTTTTTTTGCGACAAAAAAACGACCATGTATAGTAAGGCTTTTTTTTCCGACAAAAAAACGACCATGTATAGTAAGGCTTTTTTTTCCGACAAAAAAACGACCATGTATAGTAAGGCTTTTTTTTCCGACAAAAAAACGACCATGTATAGTAAGGCTTTTTTTTCCGACAAAAAAACGACCATGTATAGTAAGGCTTTTTTTTCCGACAAAAAAACAACCATGTATAGTAAGGCTTTTTTTTCCGACAAAAAAACGACCATGTATAGTAAGGCTTTTTTTTCCGACAAAAAAACGACCATGTATAGTACGGCTTTTTTTTCCGACAAAAAAAACGACCATGTATAGTACGGCTTTTTTTTCCGACAAAAAAACGACCATGTATAGTAAGGCTTTTTTTTCCGACAAAAAAAACGACCATGTATAGTAAGGCTTTTTTTTTCCGACAAAAAAACGACCATGTATAGTAAGGCTTTTTTTTCCGACAAAAAAACGACCATGTAGAGTAAGGCTTTTTTTCCGACAAAAAAACGACCATGTATAGTAAGGCTTTTTTTTCCGACAAAAAAACGACCATGTATAGTAAGGCTTTTTTTTCCGACAAAAAAACGACCATGTATAGTAAGGCTTTTTTTTCTGACAAAAAAACGACCATGTATAGTAAGGCTTTTTTTTCCGACAAAAAAACGACCATGTATAGTAAGGCTTCTTTTTGCGACAAAAAAACGACCATGTATAGTAAGGCTTTTTTTTCCGACAAAAAAACGACCATGTATAGTAAGGCTTTTTTTTCCGACAAAAAAACGACCATGTATAGTAAGGCTTTTTTTTCCGACAAAAAAACGACCATGTATAGTAAGGCTTTTTTTTCCGACAAAAAAAACGACCATGTATAGTAAGGCTTTTTTTTTTGACAAAAAAACGACCATGTATAGTAAGGCTTTTTTTCTGACAAAAAAACGACCATGTATAGTAAGGCTTTTTTTTCCGACAAAAAAACGACCATGTATAGTAAGGCTTTTTTTTCCGACAAAAAAACGACCATGTATAGTACGGCTTTTTTTTCCGACAAAAAAACGACCATGTATAGTAAGGCTTTTTTTTCCGACAAAAACACGACCATGTATAGTAAGGCTTTTTTTTCCGACATAAAAACGACCATGTATAGTAAGGATTTTTTTTCAGACAAAAAAACGACCATGTATAGTAAGGCTTTTTTTTCCGACAAAAAAACGACCATGTATAGTAAGGCTTTTTTTTCCGACAAAAAAACGACCATGTATAGTAAGGCTTTTTTTTCCGACAAAAAAACGACCATGTATAGTAAGGCTTTTTTTTGCGACAAAAAAACGACCATGTATAGTAAGGCTTTTTTTTCCGACAAAAAAACGACCATGTATAGTAAGGCTTTTTTTTCCGACAAAAAAACGACCATGTATAGTAAGGCTTTTTTTTCTGACAAAAAAACGACCATGTATAGTAAGGCTTTTTTTTCCGACAAAAAAACGACCATGTATAGTAAGGCTTCTTTTTGCGACAAAAAAACGACCATGTATAGTAAGGCTTTTTTTTCCGACAAAAAAACGACCATGTATAGTAAGGCTTTTTTTTCCGACAAAAAAACGACCATGTATAGTAAGGCTTTTTTTTGCGACAAAAAAACGACCATGTATAGTAAGGCTTTTTTTTCTTACAAAAAAACGACCATGTATAGTAAGGCTTTTTTTTTCCGACAAAAAAACGACCATGTATAGTAAGGCTTTTTTTTCCGACAAAAAAACGACCATGTATAGTAAGGCTTTTTTTTGCGACAAAAAAACGACCATGTATAGTAAGGCTTCTTTTTCCGACAAAAAAACGACCATGTATAGTAAGGCTTTTTTTTCCGACAAAAAAACGACCATGTATAGTAAGGCTTTTTTTTCCGACAAAAAAACGACCATGTATAGTAAGGCTTTTTTTTCAGACAAAAAAACGACCATGTATAGTAAGGCTTTTTTTTCAGACAAAAAAACGACCATGTATAGTAAGGCTTTTTTTTCCGACCGAAAAAACGACCATGTATAGTAAGGCTTTTTTTTCTGACAAAAAAACGACCGTGTATAGTAAGGCTTTTTTTTCCGACAAAAAAACGACCATGTATAGTAAGGCTTTTTTTTCCGACAAAAAAACGACCATGTATAGTAAGGCTTTTTTTTCCGACAAAAAAACGACCATGTATAGTAAGGCTTTTTTTTCCGACAAAAAAAACGACCATGTATAGTAAGGCTTTTTTTTTCGACAAAAAAACGACCATGTATAGTAAGGCTTTTTTTCTGACAAAAAAACGACCATGTATAGTAAGGCTTTTTTTTTCGACAAAAAAACGACCATGTATAGTAAGGCTTTTTTTTCCGACAAAAAAACGACCATGTAGAGTAAGGCTTTTTTTCCGGCAAAAAAACGACCATGTATAGTAAGGCTTTTTTTTCCGACAAAAAAACGACCATGTATAGTAAGGCTTTTTTTTCCGACAAAAAAACGACCATGTATAGTAAGGCTTTTTTTTCCGACAAAAAAACGACCATGTATAGTAAGGCTTTTTTTTCCGACAAAAAAACGACCATGTATAGTAAGGCTTTTTTTTCCGACAAAAAAAACGACCATGTATAGTACGGCTTTTTTTTCCGACAAAAAAACGACCATGTATAGTAAGGCTTTTTTTTTCGACAAAAAAAACGACCATGTATAGTACGGCTTTTTTTTCCGACAAAAAAACGACCATGTATAGTAAGGCTTTTTTTTCCGACAAAAAAACGACCATGTATAGTAAGGCTTTTTTTCCGGCAAAAAAACGACCATGTATAGTAAGGCTTTTTTTTTCCGACAAAAAAACGACCATGTATAGTAAGGCTTTTTTTTTCCGACAAAGAAATGACCATGTATAGTAAGGCTTTTTTTTTCGACAAAAAAACGACCATGTATAGTAAGGCTTTTTTTTCTGACAAAAAAACGACCATGTATAGTAAGGCTTTTTTTTTCCGACAAAAAAACAACCATGTATAGTAAGGCTTTTTTTTCTGACAAAAAAACGACCATGTATAGTAAGGCTTTTTTTTCCGACAAAAAAACGACCATGTATAGTAAGGCTTTTTTTTCCGACAAAAAAACGACCATGTATAGTAAGGCTTTTTTTTCCGACAAAAAAACGACCATGTATAGTAAGGCTTTTTTTTCCGACAAAAAAACAACCATGTATAGTAAGGCTTTTTTTTCCGACAAAAAAACGACCATGTATAGTAAGGCTTTTTTTTCCGACAAAAAAACGACCATGTATAGTAAGGCTTTTTTTTCCGACAAAAAAAACGACCATGTATAGTACGGCTTTTTTTTTCGACAAAAAAACGACCATGTATAGTAAGGCTTTTTTTTCCGACAAAAAAAACGACCATGTATAGTAAGGCTTTTTTTTTCGACAAAAAAACGACCATGTATAGTAAGGCTTTTTTTCTGACAAAAAAACGACCATGTATAGTAAGGCTTTTTTTTCCGACAAAAAAACGACCATGTATAGTAAGGCTTTTTTTTCCGACAAAAAAACGACCATGTATAGTAAGGCTTTTTTTTCCGACAAAAAAACGACCATGTATAGTAAGGCTTTTTTTTCCGACAAAAAAAACGACCATGTATAGTAAGGCTTTTTTTTCCGACAAAAAAACGACCATGTATAGTAAGGCTTTTTTTTCCGACAAAAAAATGACCATGTATAGTAAGGCTTTTTTTTCCGACAAAAAAACGACCATGTATAGTAAGGCTTTTTTTTCCGACAAAAAAACGACCATGTATAGTAAGGCTTTTTTTTCCGACAAAAAAATGACCATGTATAGTAAGGCTTTTTTTTCAGACAAAAAAACGACCATGTATAGTAAGGCTTTTTTTTGCGACAAAAAAACGACCATGTATAGTAAGGCTTTTTTTTCCGACAAAAAAACGACCATGTATAGTAAGGCTTTTTTTTCCGACAAAAAAACGACCATGTATAGTAAGGCTTTTTTTTCCGACAAAAAAACGACCATGTATAGTAAGGCTTTTTTTTCCGACAAAAAAACGACCATGTATAGTAAGGCTTTTTTTTCCGACAAAAAAACAACCATGTATAGTAAGGCTTTTTTTTCCGACAAAAAAACGACCATGTATAGTAAGGCTTTTTTTTCCGACAAAAAAACGACCATGTATAGTACGGCTTTTTTTTCCGACAAAAAAAACGACCATGTATAGTACGGCTTTTTTTTCCGACAAAAAAACGACCATGTATAGTAAGGCTTTTTTTTCCGACAAAAAAAACGACCATGTATAGTAAGGCTTTTTTTTTCCGACAAAAAAACGACCATGTATAGTAAGGCTTTTTTTTCCGACAAAAAAACGACCATGTAGAGTAAGGCTTTTTTTCCGACAAAAAAACGACCATGTATAGTAAGGCTTTTTTTTCCGACAAAAAAACGACCATGTATAGTAAGGCTTTTTTTTCCGACAAAAAAACGACCATGTATAGTAAGGCTTTTTTTTCTGACAAAAAAACGACCATGTATAGTAAGGCTTTTTTTTCCGACAAAAAAACGACCATGTATAGTAAGGCTTCTTTTTGCGACAAAAAAACGACCATGTATAGTAAGGCTTTTTTTTCCGACAAAAAAACGACCATGTATAGTAAGGCTTTTTTTTCCGACAAAAAAACGACCATGTATAGTAAGGCTTTTTTTTGCGACAAAAAAACGACCATGTATAGTAAGGCTTTTTTTTCTTACAAAAAAACGACCATGTATAGTAAGGCTTTTTTTTTCCGACAAAAAAACGACCATGTATAGTAAGGCTTTTTTTTCCGACAAAAAAACGACCATGTATAGTAAGGCTTTTTTTTGCGACAAAAAAACGACCATGTATAGTAAGGCTTCTTTTTCCGACAAAAAAACGACCATGTATAGTAAGGCTTTTTTTTCCGACAAAAAAACGACCATGTATAGTAAGGCTTTTTTTTCCGACAAAAAAACGACCATGTATAGTAAGGCTTTTTTTTCAGACAAAAAAACGACCATGTATAGTAAGGCTTTTTTTTCAGACAAAAAAACGACCATGTATAGTAAGGCTTTTTTTTCCGACCGAAAAAACGACCATGTATAGTAAGGCTTTTTTTTCTGACAAAAAAACGACCGTGTATAGTAAGGCTTTTTTTTCCGACAAAAAAACGACCATGTATAGTAAGGCTTTTTTTTCCGACAAAAAAACGACCATGTATAGTAAGGCTTTTTTTTCCGACAAAAAAACGACCATGTATAGTAAGGCTTTTTTTTCCGACAAAAAAAACGACCATGTATAGTAAGGCTTTTTTTTTCGACAAAAAAACGACCATGTATAGTAAGGCTTTTTTTCTGACAAAAAAACGACCATGTATAGTAAGGCTTTTTTTTTCGACAAAAAAACGACCATGTATAGTAAGGCTTTTTTTTCCGACAAAAAAACGACCATGTAGAGTAAGGCTTTTTTTCCGGCAAAAAAACGACCATGTATAGTAAGGCTTTTTTTTCCGACAAAAAAACGACCATGTATAGTAAGGCTTTTTTTTCCGACAAAAAAACGACCATGTATAGTAAGGCTTTTTTTTCCGACAAAAAAACGACCATGTATAGTAAGGCTTTTTTTTCCGACAAAAAAACGACCATGTATAGTAAGGCTTTTTTTTCCGACAAAAAAAACGACCATGTATAGTACGGCTTTTTTTTCCGACAAAAAAACGACCATGTATAGTAAGGCTTTTTTTTTCGACAAAAAAAACGACCATGTATAGTACGGCTTTTTTTTCCGACAAAAAAACGACCATGTATAGTAAGGCTTTTTTTTCCGACAAAAAAACGACCATGTATAGTAAGGCTTTTTTTCCGGCAAAAAAACGACCATGTATAGTAAGGCTTTTTTTTTCCGACAAAAAAACGACCATGTATAGTAAGGCTTTTTTTTTCCGACAAAGAAATGACCATGTATAGTAAGGCTTTTTTTTTCGACAAAAAAACGACCATGTATAGTAAGGCTTTTTTTTCTGACAAAAAAACGACCATGTATAGTAAGGCTTTTTTTTTCCGACAAAAAAACAACCATGTATAGTAAGGCTTTTTTTTCTGACAAAAAAACGACCATGTATAGTAAGGCTTTTTTTTCCGACAAAAAAACGACCATGTATAGTAAGGCTTTTTTTTCCGACAAAAAAACGACCATGTATAGTAAGGCTTTTTTTTCCGACAAAAAAACGACCATGTATAGTAAGGCTTTTTTTTCCGACAAAAAAACAACCATGTATAGTAAGGCTTTTTTTTCCGACAAAAAAACGACCATGTATAGTAAGGCTTTTTTTTCCGACAAAAAAACGACCATGTATAGTAAGGCTTTTTTTTCCGACAAAAAAAACGACCATGTATAGTACGGCTTTTTTTTTCGACAAAAAAACGACCATGTATAGTAAGGCTTTTTTTTCCGACAAAAAAAACGACCATGTATAGTAAGGCTTTTTTTTTCGACAAAAAAACGACCATGTATAGTAAGGCTTTTTTTCTGACAAAAAAACGACCATGTATAGTAAGGCTTTTTTTTCCGACAAAAAAACGACCATGTATAGTAAGGCTTTTTTTTCCGACAAAAAAACGACCATGTATAGTAAGGCTTTTTTTTCCGACAAAAAAACGACCATGTATAGTAAGGCTTTTTTTTCCGACAAAAAAAACGACCATGTATAGTAAGGCTTTTTTTTCCGACAAAAAAACGACCATGTATAGTAAGGCTTTTTTTTCCGACAAAAAAATGACCATGTATAGTAAGGCTTTTTTTTCCGACAAAAAAACGACCATGTATAGTAAGGCTTTTTTTTCCGACAAAAAAACGACCATGTATAGTAAGGCTTTTTTTTCCGACAAAAAAATGACCATGTATAGTAAGGCTTTTTTTTCAGACAAAAAAACGACCATGTATAGTAAGGCTTTTTTTTGCGACAAAAAAACGACCATGTATAGTAAGGCTTTTTTTTCCGACAAAAAAACGACCATGTATAGTAAGGCTTTTTTTTCCGACAAAAAAACGACCATGTATAGTAAGGCTTTTTTTTCCGACAAAAAAACGACCATGTATAGTAAGGCTTTTTTTTCCGACAAAAAAACGACCATGTATAGTAAGGCTTTTTTTTCCGACAAAAAAACAACCATGTATAGTAAGGCTTTTTTTTCCGACAAAAAAACGACCATGTATAGTAAGGCTTTTTTTTCCGACAAAAAAACGACCATGTATAGTACGGCTTTTTTTTCCGACAAAAAAAACGACCATGTATAGTACGGCTTTTTTTTCCGACAAAAAAACGACCATGTATAGTAAGGCTTTTTTTTCCGACAAAAAAAACGACCATGTATAGTAAGGCTTTTTTTTTCCGACAAAAAAACGACCATGTATAGTAAGGCTTTTTTTTCCGACAAAAAAACGACCATGTAGAGTAAGGCTTTTTTTCCGACAAAAAAACGACCATGTATAGTAAGGCTTTTTTTTCCGACAAAAAAATGACCATGTATAGTAAGGCTTTTTTTTCCGACAAAAAAACGACCATGTATAGTAAGGCTTTTTTTTCCGACAAAAAAACGACCATGTATAGTACGGCTTTTTTTTTCGACAAAAAAACGACCATGTATAGTAAGGCTTTTTTTTTCCGACAAAGAAATGACCATGTATAGTAAGGCTTTTTTTTTCGACAAAAAAACGACCATGTATAGTAAGGCTTTTTTTTCTGACAAAAAAACGACCATGTATAGTAAGGCTTTTTTTTTCCGACAAAAAAACAACCATGTATAGTAAGGCTTTTTTTTCTGACAAAAAAACGACCATGTATAGTAAGGCTTTTTTTTCCGACAAAAAAACGACCATGTATAGTAAGGCTTTTTTTTCCGACAAAAAAACGACCATGTATAGTAAGGCTTTTTTTTCCGACAAAAAAACGACCATGTATAGTAAGGCTTTTTTTTCCGACAAAAAAACAACCATGTATAGTAAGGCTTTTTTTTCCGACAAAAAAACGACCATGTATAGTAAGGCTTTTTTTTCCGACAAAAAAACGACCATGTATAGTAAGGCTTTTTTTTCCGACAAAAAAAACGACCATGTATAGTACGGCTTTTTTTTTCGACAAAAAAACGACCATGTATAGTAAGGCTTTTTTTTCCGACAAAAAAAACGACCATGTATAGTAAGGCTTTTTTTTTCGACAAAAAAACGACCATGTATAGTAAGGCTTTTTTTCTGACAAAAAAACGACCATGTATAGTAAGGCTTTTTTTTCCGACAAAAAAACGACCATGTATAGTAAGGCTTTTTTTTCCGACAAAAAAACGACCATGTATAGTAAGGCTTTTTTTTCCGACAAAAAAACGACCATGTATAGTAAGGCTTTTTTTTCCGACAAAAAAAACGACCATGTATAGTAAGGCTTTTTTTTCCGACAAAAAAACGACCATGTATAGTAAGGCTTTTTTTTCCGACAAAAAAATGACCATGTATAGTAAGGCTTTTTTTTCCGACAAAAAAACGACCATGTATAGTAAGGCTTTTTTTTCCGACAAAAAAACGACCATGTATAGTAAGGCTTTTTTTTCCGACAAAAAAATGACCATGTATAGTAAGGCTTTTTTTTCAGACAAAAAAACGACCATGTATAGTAAGGCTTTTTTTTGCGACAAAAAAACGACCATGTATAGTAAGGCTTTTTTTTCCGACAAAAAAACGACCATGTATAGTAAGGCTTTTTTTTCCGACAAAAAAACGACCATGTATAGTAAGGCTTTTTTTTCCGACAAAAAAACGACCATGTATAGTAAGGCTTTTTTTTCCGACAAAAAAACGACCATGTATAGTAAGGCTTTTTTTTCCGACAAAAAAACGACCATGTATAGTAAGGCTTTTTTTTCCGACAAAAAAAACGACCATGTATAGTAAGGCTTTTTTTTCCGACAAAAAAACGACCATGTATAGTAAGGCTTTTTTTTCCGACAAAAAAATGACCATGTATAGTAAGGCTTTTTTTTCCGACAAAAAAACGACCATGTATAGTAAGGCTTTTTTTTCCGACAAAAAAACGACCATGTATAGTACGGCTTTTTTTTCCGACAAAAAAAACGACCATGTATAGTACGGCTTTTTTTTCCGACAAAAAAACGACCATGTATAGTAAGGCTTTTTTTTCCGACAAAAAAAACGACCATGTATAGTAAGGCTTTTTTTTTCCGACAAAAAAACGACCATGTATAGTAAGGCTTTTTTTTCCGACAAAAAAACGACCATGTAGAGTAAGGCTTTTTTTCCGACAAAAAAACGACCATGTATAGTAAGGCTTTTTTTTCCGACAAAAAAATGACCATGTATAGTAAGGCTTTTTTTTCCGACAAAAAAACGACCATGTATAGTAAGGCTTTTTTTTCCGACAAAAAAACGACCATGTATAGTACGGCTTTTTTTTTCGACAAAAAAACGACCATGTATAGTAAGGCTTTTTTTTCCGACAAAAAAAACGACCATGTATAGTAAGGCTTTTTTTTCGACAAAAAAACGACCATGTATAGTAAGGCTTTTTTTCTGACAAAAAAACGACCATGTATAGTAAGGCTTTTTTTTCCGACAAAAAAACGACCATGTATAGTAAGGCTTTTTTTTCCGACAAAAAAACGACCATGTATAGTAAGGCTTTTTTTTCCGACAAAAAAACGACCATGTATAGTAAGGCTTTTTTTTCCGACAGAAAAACGACCATGTAGAGTAAGGCTTTTTTTCCGACAAAAAAACGACCATGTATAGTAAGGCTTTTTTTTCCGACAAAAAAATGACCATGTATAGTAAGGCTTTTTTTTCCGACAAAAAAACGACCATGTATAGTAAGGCTTTTTTTTCTGACAAAAAAACGACCATGTATAGTAAGGCTTTTTTTTCCGACAAAAAAACGACCATGTATAGTAAGGCTTTTTTTTCCGACAAAAAAACGACCATGTATAGTACGGCTTTTTTTTCCGACAAAAAAACGACCATGTATAGTAAGGCTTTTTTTTCCGACAAAAAAACGACCATGTATAGTAAGGCTTTTTTTTCCGACATAAAAACGACCATGTATAGTAAGGATTTTTTTTCCGACAAAAAAACGACCATGTATAGTAAGGCTTTTTTTTCCGACAAAAAAACGACCATGTATAGTAAGGCTTTTTTTTCCGACAAAAAAAACGACCATGTATAGTACGGCTTTTTTTTTCGACAAAAAAACGACCATGTATATAGTAAGACTTTTTTTTCCGACAAAAAAAACGACCATGTATAGAAAGGCTTTTTTTTTCGACAAAAAAACGACCATGTATAGTAAGGCTTTTTTTCTGACAAAAAAACGACCATGTATAGTAAGGCTTTTTTTTCCGACAAAAAAACGACCATGTATAGTAAGGCTTTTTTTTCCGACAAAAAAAACGACCATGTATAGTACGGCTTTTTTTTCCGACAAAAAAACGACCATGTATAGTAAGGCTTTTTTTTTCGACAAAAAAAACGACCATGTATAGTACGGCTTTTTTTTCCGACAAAAAAACGACCATGTATAGTAAGGCTTTTTTTTCCGACAAAAAAACGACCATGTATAGTAAGGCTTTTTTTCCGGCAAAAAAACGACCATGTATAGTAAGGCTTTTTTTTTCCGACAAAAAAACGACCATGTATAGTAAGGCTTTTTTTTTCCGACAAAAAAACGACCATGTATAGTAAGGCTTTTTTTTCCGACAAAAAAACGACCATGTATAGTAAGGCTTTTTTTTCCGACAAAAAAAACGACCATGTATAGTACGGCTTTTTTTTTCGACAAAAAAACGACCATGTATATAGTAAGGCTTTTTTTTCCGACAAAAAAAACGACCATGTATAGAAAGGCTTTTTTTTTCGACAAAAAAACGACCATGTATAGTAAGGCTTTTTTTCTGACAAAAAAACGACCATGTATAGTAAGGCTTTTTTTTCCGACAAAAAAACGACCATGTATAGTAAGGCTTTTTTTTCCGACAAAAAAAACGACCATGTATAGTACGGCTTTTTTTTCCGACAAAAAAACGACCATGTATAGTAAGGCTTTTTTTTTCGACAAAAAAAACGACCATGTATAGTACGGCTTTTTTTTCCGACAAAAAAACGACCATGTATAGTAAGGCTTTTTTTTCCGACAAAAAAACGACCATGTATAGTAAGGCTTTTTTTCCGGCAAAAAAACGACCATGTATAGTAAGGCTTTTTTTTTCCGACAAAAAAACGACCATGTATAGTAAGGCTTTTTTTTTCCGACAAAAAAATGACCATGTATAGTAAGGCTTTTTTTTTCGACAAAAAAACGACCATGTATAGTAAGGCTTTTTTTTCTGACAAAAAAACGACCATGTATAGTAAGGCTTTTTTTTTCGACAAAAAAAACGACCATGTATAGTAAGGCTTTTTTTTCGACAAAAAAACGACCATGTATAGTAAGGCTTTTTTTCTGACAAAAAAACGACCATGTATAGTAAGGCTTTTTTTTCCGACAAAAAAACGACCATGTATAGTAAGGCTTTTTTTTCCGACAAAAAAACGACCATGTATAGTAAGGCTTTTTTTTCCGACAAAAAAACGACCATGTATAGTAAGGCTTTTTTTTCCGACAGAAAAACGACCATGTAGAGTAAGGCTTTTTTTCCGACAAAAAAACGACCATGTATAGTAAGGCTTTTTTTTCCGACAAAAAAATGACCATGTATAGTAAGGCTTTTTTTTCCGACAAAAAAACGACCATGTATAGTAAGGCTTTTTTTTCTGACAAAAAAACGACCATGTATAGTAAGGCTTTTTTTTCCGACAAAAAAACGACCATGTATAGTAAGGCTTTTTTTTCCGACAAAAAAACGACCATGTATAGTACGGCTTTTTTTTCCGACAAAAAAACGACCATGTATAGTAAGGCTTTTTTTTCCGACAAAAAAACGACCATGTATAGTAAGGCTTTTTTTTCCGACATAAAAACGACCATGTATAGTAAGGATTTTTTTTCCGACAAAAAAACGACCATGTATAGTAAGGCTTTTTTTTCCGACAAAAAAACGACCATGTATAGTAAGGCTTTTTTTTCCGACAAAAAAAACGACCATGTATATAGTAAGACTTTTTTTTCCGACAAAAAAAACGACCATGTATAGAAAGGCTTTTTTTTTCGACAAAAAAACGACCATGTATAGTAAGGCTTTTTTTCTGACAAAAAAACGACCATGTATAGTAAGGCTTTTTTTTCCGACAAAAAAACGACCATGTATAGTAAGGCTTTTTTTTCCGACAAAAAAAACGACCATGTATAGTACGGCTTTTTTTTCCGACAAAAAAACGACCATGTATAGTAAGGCTTTTTTTTTCGACAAAAAAAACGACCATGTATAGTACGGCTTTTTTTTCCGACAAAAAAACGACCATGTATAGTAAGGCTTTTTTTTCCGACAAAAAAACGACCATGTATAGTAAGGCTTTTTTTCCGGCAAAAAAACGACCATGTATAGTAAGGCTTTTTTTTTCCGACAAAAAAACGACCATGTATAGTAAGGCTTTTTTTTTCCGACAAAAAAACGACCATGTATAGTAAGGCTTTTTTTTCCGACAAAAAAACGACCATGTATAGTAAGGCTTTTTTTTCCGACAAAAAAAACGACCATGTATAGTACGGCTTTTTTTTTCGACAAAAAAACGACCATGTATATAGTAAGGCTTTTTTTTCCGACAAAAAAAACGACCATGTATAGAAAGGCTTTTTTTTTCGACAAAAAAACGACCATGTATAGTAAGGCTTTTTTTCTGACAAAAAAACGACCATGTATAGTAAGGCTTTTTTTTCCGACAAAAAAACGACCATGTATAGTAAGGCTTTTTTTTCCGACAAAAAAAACGACCATGTATAGTACGGCTTTTTTTTCCGACAAAAAAACGACCATGTATAGTAAGGCTTTTTTTTTCGACAAAAAAAACGACCATGTATAGTACGGCTTTTTTTTCCGACAAAAAAACGACCATGTATAGTAAGGCTTTTTTTTCCGACAAAAAAACGACCATGTATAGTAAGGCTTTTTTTCCGGCAAAAAAACGACCATGTATAGTAAGGCTTTTTTTTTCCGACAAAAAAACGACCATGTATAGTAAGGCTTTTTTTTTCCGACAAAAAAATGACCATGTATAGTAAGGCTTTTTTTTTCGACAAAAAAACGACCATGTATAGTAAGGCTTTTTTTTCTGACAAAAAAACGACCATGTATAGTAAGGCTTTTTTTTTCCGACAAAAAAACAACCATGTATAGTAAGGCTTTTTTTTCTGACAAAAAAACGACCATGTATAGTAAGGCTTTTTTTTCCGACAAAAAAACGACCATGTATAGTAAGGCTTTTTTTTCCGACAAAAAAACGACCATGTATAGTAAGGCTTTTTTTTCCGACAAAAAAACGACCATGTATAGTAAGGCTTTTTTTTCCGACAAAAAAACAACCATGTATAGTAAGGCTTTTTTTTCCGACAAAAAAACGACCATGTATAGTAAGGCTTTTTTTTCCGACAAAAAAACGACCATGTATAGTAAGGCTTTTTTTTCCGACAAAAAAAACGACCATGTATAGTACGGCTTTTTTTTTCGACAAAAAAACGACCATGTATAGTAAGGCTTTTTTTTCCGACAAAAAAAACGACCATGTATAGTAAGGCTTTTTTTTTCGACAAAAAAACGACCATGTATAGTAAGGCTTTTTTTCTGACAAAAAAACGACCATGTATAGTAAGGCTTTTTTTTCCGACAAAAAAACGACCATGTATAGTAAGGCTTTTTTTTCCGACAAAAAAACGACCATGTATAGTAAGGCTTTTTTTTCCGACAAAAAAACGACCATGTATAGTAAGGCTTTTTTTTCCGACAAAAAAAACGACCATGTATAGTAAGGCTTTTTTTTCCGACAAAAAAACGACCATGTATAGTAAGGCTTTTTTTTCCGACAAAAAAATGACCATGTATAGTAAGGCTTTTTTTTCCGACAAAAAAACGACCATGTATAGTAAGGCTTTTTTTTCCGACAAAAAAACGACCATGTATAGTAAGGCTTTTTTTTCCGACAAAAAAACGACCATGTATAGTAAGGCTTTTTTTCCGACAAAAAAACGACCATGTATAGTAAGGCTTTTTTTTGCGACAAAAAAACGACCATGTACAGTAAGGCTTTTTTTTCCGACAAAAAAACGACCATGTATAGTAAGGCTTTTTTTTCCAACAAAAAAACGACCATGTATAGTAAGCCTTTTTTTTCCAACAAAAAAACGACCATGTATAGTAAGGCTTCTTTTTCCGACAAAAAAACGACCATGTATAGTAAGGCTTTTTTTTCCGACAAAAAAACGACCATGTATAGTAAGGCTTTTTTTTCCGACAAAAAAACGACCATGTATAGTAAGGCTTTTTTTTCCGACAAAAAAACGACCATGTATAGTAAGGCTTTTTTTTCCGACAAAAAAACGACCATGTATAGTAAGGCTTTTTTTTCCGACAAAAAAACGACCATGTATAGTAAGGCTTTTTTTTCCGACAAAAAAACGACCATGTATAGTAAGGCTTTTTTTTGCGACAAAAAAACGACCATGTATAGTAAGGCTTCTTTTTCCGACAAAAAAACGACCATGTATAGTAAGGCTTTTTTTTCCGACAAAAAAACGACCATGTATAGTAAGGCTTTTTTTTCAGACAAAAAAACGACCATGTATAGTAAGGCTTTTTTTTCAGACAAAAAAACGACCATGTATAGTAAGGCTTTTTTTTCCGACCGAAAAAACGACCATGTATAGTAAGGCTTTTTTTTCCGACAAAAAAACGACCATGTATAGTAAGGCTTTTTTTTCCGACAAAAAAACGACCATGTATAGTAAGGCTTTTTTTTTCGACAAAAAAACGACCATGTATAGTAAGGCTTTTTTTTCCGACAAAAAAACGACCATGTATAGTAAGGCTTTTTTTTCCGACAAAAAAACGACCATGTATAGTAAGGCTGTTTTTTGCGACAAAAAAACGACCATGTATAGTAAGGCTTCTTTTTCCGACAAAAAAACGACCATGTATAGTAAGGCTTTTTTTCCGACAAAAAAACGACCATGTATAGTAAGGCTTTTTTTTCCGACAAAAAAACGACCATGTATAGTAAGGCTTTTTTTTCCGACAAAAAAACGACCATGTATAGTAAGGCTTTTTTTTCCGACAAAAAAACGACCATGTATAGTAAGGCTTTTTTTTCCGACAAAAAAACGACCATGTATAGTAAGGCTTTTTTTTCCGACCGAAAAAACGACCATGTATAGTAAGGCTTTTTTTTCTGACAAAAAAACGACCATGTATAGTAAGGCTTTTTTTTCCGACAAAAAAACGACCATGTATAGTAAGGCTTTTTTTTCCGACCGAAAAAACGACCATGTATAGTAAGGCTTTTTTTTTTCGACAAAAAAACGACCATGTATAGTAAGGCTTTTTTTCTGACAAAAAAACGACCATGTATAGTAAGGCTTTTTTTTTTCGACAAAAAAACGACCATGTATAGTAAGGCTTTTTTTCTGACAAAAAAACGACCATGTATAGTAAGGCTTTTTTTTCCGACAAAAAAACGACCATGTATAGTAAGGCTTTTTTTTCCGACAAAAAAACGACCATGTATAGTAAGGCTTTTTTTTCCGACAAAAAAACGACCATGTATAGTAAGGCTTTTTTTTCAGACAAAAAAACGACCATGTATAGTAAGGCTTTTTTTCCGACAAAAAAACGACCATGTATAGTAAGGCTTTTTTTTCCGATAAAAAAACGACCATGTATAGTAAGGCTGTTTTTTGCGACAAAAAAACGACCATGTATAGTAAGGCTTCTTTTTCCGACAAAAAAACGACCATGTATAGTAAGGCTTTTTTTTCCGACAAAAAAACGACCATGTATAGTAAGGCTTTTTTTTCCGACAAAAAAACGACCATGTATAGTAAGGCTTTTTTTTCCAGACAAAAAAACGACCATGTATAGTAAGGCTTTTTTTTCCGACAAAAAAACGACCATGTATAGTAAGGCTTTTTTTTCCGACAAAAAAACGACCATGTATAGTAAGGCTTTTTTTTCCGACAAAAAAACGACCATGTATAGTAAGGCTTTTTTTTCCGACAAAAAAACGACCATGTATAGTAAGGCTTTTTTTTCCGACAAAAAAACGACCATGTATAGTAAGGCTTTTTTTTCCGACCGAAAAAACGACCATGTATAGTAAGGCTTTTTTTTCTGACAAAAAAACGACCATGTATAGTAAGGCTTTTTTTTTCGACAAAAAAACGACCATGTATAGTAAGGCTTTTTTTTCCGACCGAAAAAACGACCATGTATAGTAAGGCTTTTTTTTTCGACAAAAAAACGACCATGTATAGTAAGGCTTTTTTTCTGACAAAAAAACGACCATGTATAGTAAGGCTTTTTTTTTTCGACAAAAAAACGACCATGTATAGTAAGGCTTTTTTTCCGACAAAAAAACGACCATGTATAGTAAGGCTTTTTTTTCCGACAAAAAAACGACCATGTATAGTAAGGCTTTTTTTTCCGACAAAAAAACGACCATGTATAGTAAGGCTTTTTTTTCCGACAAAAAAACGACCATGTATAGTAAGGCTTTTTTTTCAGACAAAAAAACGACCATGTATAGTAAGGCTTTTTTTCCGACAAAAAAAACGACCATGTATAGTAAGGCTTTTTTTTCCGACAAAAAAACGACCATGTATAGTAAGGCTTTTTTTTCCGACCGAAAAAACGACCATGTATAGTAAGGCTTTTTTTCTGACAAAAAAACGACCATGTATAGTAAGGCTTTTTTTTCCGACAAAAAAACGACCATGTATAGTAAGGTTTTTTTTTCCGACAAAAAAACGACCATGTATAGTAAGGCTTTTTTTTCAGACAAAAAAACGACCATGTATAGTAAGGCTTTTTTTTCAGACAAAAAAACGACCATGTATAGTAAGGCTTTTTTTTCCGACAAAAAAACGACCATGTATAGTAAGGCTTTTTTTCTGACAAAAAAACGACCATGTATAGTAAGGCTTTTTTTTCAGACAAAAAAACGACCATGTATAGTAAGGCTTTTTTTTCCGACAAAAAAACGACCATGTATAGTAAGGCTTTTTTTTTCGACAAAAAAACGACCATGTATAGTAAGGCTTTTTTTTCCGACCGAAAAAACGACCATGTATAGTAAGGCTTTTTTTTTCGACAAAAAAACGACCATGTATAGTAAGGCTTTTTTTCTGACAAAAAAACGACCATGTATAGTAAGGCTTTTTTTTTTCGACAAAAAAACGACCATGTATAGTAAGGCTTTTTTTCTGACAAAAAAACGACCATGTATAGTAAGGCTTTCTTTTCCGACAAAAAACGACCATGTATAGTAAGGCTTTTTTTTCCGACAAAAAAACGACCATGTATAGTAAGGCTTTTTTTTCCGACAAAAAAACGACCATGTATAGTAAGGCTTTTTTTTCCGACAAAAAAACGACCATGTATAGTAAGGCTTTTTTTTCCGACAAAAAAAACGACCATGTATAGTACGGCTTTTTTTTTCGACAAAAAAACGACCATGTATAGTAAGGCTTTTTTTTCCGACAAAAAAAACGACCATGTATAGTAAGGCTTTTTTTTTCGACAAAAAAACGACCATGTATAGTAAGGCTTTTTTTCCGACAAAAAAACGACCATGTATAGTAAGGCTTTTTTTTCCGACAAAAAAACGACCATGTATAGTAAGGCTTTTTTTTCCGACAAAAAAACGACCATGTATAGTAAGGCTTTTTTTTCCGACAAAAAAACCGACCATGTATAGTAAGGCTTTTTTTTCCGACAAAAAAACGACCATGTATAGTAAGGCTTTTTTTTCCGACAAAAAAACGACCATGTATAGTAAGGCTTTTTTTCCGACAAAAAAACGACCATGTATAGTAAGGCTTTTTTTTCCGACAAAAAAACGACCATGTATAGTAAGGCTTTTTTTTCCGACAAAAAAACGACCATGTATAGTAAGGCTTTTTTTGCGACAAAAAAACGACCATGTATAGTAAGGCTTTTTTTGCGACAAAAAAACGACCATGTATAGTAAGGCTTTTTTTTTCCGACAAAAAAACGACCATGTATAGTAAGGCTTTTTTTCCAACAAAAAAACGACCATGTATAGTAAGCCTTTTTTTTCCAACAAAAAAACGACCATGTATAGTAAGGCTTCTTTTCGACAAAAAAACGACCATGTATAGTAAGGCTTTTTTTTCCGACAAAAAAACGACCATGTATAGTAAGGCTTTTTTTTCCGACAAAAAAAACGACCATGTATAGTAAGGCTTTTTTTTCCGACAAAAAAACGACCATGTATAGTAAGGCTTTTTTTTCCGACAAAAAAACGACCATGTATAGTAAGGCTTTTTTTTTCCGACAAAAAAACGACCATGTATAGTAAGGCTTTTTTTTCCGACAAAAAAACGACCATGTATAGTAAGGCTTTTTTTTGCGACAAAAAAACGACCATGTATAGTAAGGCTTCTTTTTCCGACAAAAAAACGACCACGTATAGTAAGGCTTTTTTTTCCGACAAAAAAACGACCATGTATAGTAAGGCTTTTTTTTCAGACAAAAAAACGACCATGTATAGTAAGGCTTTTTTTTCAGACAAAAAAACGACCATGTATAGTAAGGCTTTTTTTTCCGACAAAAAAACGACCATGTATAGTAAGGCTTTTTTTTCCGACAAAAAAAACGACCATGTATAGTACGGCTTTTTTTTTCGACAAAAAAACGACCATGTATAGTAAGGCTTTTTTTTTCCGACAAAAAAAACGACCATGTATAGTAAGGCTTTTTTTTTCGACAAAAAAACGACCATGTATAGTAAGGCTTTTTTTCTGACAAAAAAACGACCATGTATAGTAAGGCTTTTTTTTCCGACAAAAAAACGACCATGTATAGTAAGGCTTTTTTTTCCGACAAAAAAAACGACCATGTATAGTAAGGCTTTTTTTTCCGACAAAAAAACGACCATGTATAGTAAGGCTTTTTTTTCCGACAAAAAAAACGACCATGTATAGTAAGGCTTTTTTTTCTGACAAAAAAACGACCATGTATAGTAAGGCTTTTTTTTCCGACAAAAAAACGACCATGTATAGTAAGGCTTTTTTTTCCGACAAAAAAACGACCATGTATAGTAAGGCTTTTTTTTCCGACAAAAAAACGACCATGTATAGTAAGGCTTTTTTTTCCGACAAAAAAACGACCATGTATAGTAAGGCTTTTTTTTCCGACAAAAAAAACGACCATGTATAGTAAGGCTTTTTTTTGCGACAAAAAAAACGACCATGTATAGTAAGGCTTTTTTTTCCGACAAAAAAACGACCATGTATAGTAAGGCTTTTTTTTCCAACAAAAAAACGACCATGTATAGTAAGCCTTTTTTTTCCAACAAAAAAATCGACCATGTATAGTAAGGCTTCTTTTTCCGACAAAAAAACGACCATGTATAGTAAGGCTTTTTTTTCCGACAAAAAAACGACCATGTATAGTAAGGCTTTTTTTTTCCGACAAAAAAACGACCATGTATAGTAAGGCTTTTTTTTCCGACAAAAAAACGACCATGTATAGTAAGGCTTTTTTTTCCGACAAAAAAACGACCATGTATAGTAAGGCTTTTTTTTCCGACAAAAAAAACGACCATGTATAGTAAGGCTTTTTTTTCCGACAAAAAAACGACCATGTATAGTAAGGCTTTTTTTTGCGACAAAAAAACGACCATGTATAGTAAGGCTTCTTTTTCCGACAAAAAAACGACCATGTATAGTAAGGCTTTTTTTTCCGACAAAAAAAACGACCATGTATAGTAAGGCTTTTTTTTCCGACAAAAAAACGACCATGTATAGTAAGGCTTTTTTTCAGACAAAAAAACGACCATGTATAGTAAGGCTTTTTTTCCGACCGAAAAACGACCATGTATAGTAAGGCTTTTTTTTTCCGACAAAAAAACGACCATGTATAGTAAGGCTTTTTTTTCCGACAAAAAAACGACCATGTATAGTAAGGCTTTTTTTTTCGACAAAAAAACGACCATGTATAGTAAGGCTTTTTTTTTCCGACAAAAAAACGACCATGTATAGTAAGGCTTTTTTTTCCGACAAAAAAACGACCATGTATAGTAAGGCTGTTTTTTGCGACAAAAAAACGACCATGTATAGTAAGGCTTCTTTTTCCGACAAAAAAAACGACCATGTATAGTAAGGCTTTTTTTTCCGACAAAAAAACGACCATGTATAGTAAGGCTTTTTTTTCCGACAAAAAAAACGACCATGTATAGTAAGGCTTTTTTTTCCGACAAAAAAACGACCATGTATAGTAAGGCTTTTTTTTCCGACAAAAAAACGACCATGTATAGTAAGGCTTTTTTTTCCGACAAAAAAACGACCATGTATAGTAAGGCTTTTTTTTCCGACCGAAAAAACGACCATGTATAGTAAGGCTTTTTTTTCTGACAAAAAAACGACCATGTATAGTAAGGCTTTTTTTTCCGACAAAAAAACGACCATGTATAGTAAGGCTTTTTTTTCCGACCGAAAAAACGACCATGTATAGTAAGGCTTTTTTTTTTCGACAAAAAAACGACCATGTATAGTAAGGCTTTTTTTCTGACAAAAAAACGACCATGTATAGTAAGGCTTTTTTTTTTCGACAAAAAAACGACCATGTATAGTAAGGCTTTTTTTCTGACAAAAAAACGACCATGTATAGTAAGGCTTTTTTTTCCGACAAAAAAACGACCATGTATAGTAAGGCTTTTTTTTTCCGACAAAAAAACGACCATGTATAGTAAGGCTTTTTTTTCCGACAAAAAAACGACCATGTATAGTAAGGCTTTTTTTCAGACAAAAAAACGACCATGTATAGTAAGGCTTTTTTTCCGACAAAAAACGACCATGTATAGTAAGGCTTTTTTTTCCGATAAAAAAACGACCATGTATAGTAAGGCTGTTTTTTGCGACAAAAAAACGACCATGTATAGTAAGGCTTCTTTTTCCGACAAAAAAACGACCATGTATAGTAAGGCTTTTTTTTCCGACAAAAAAACGACCATGTATAGTAAGGCTTTTTTTTCCGACAAAAAAACGACCATGTATAGTAAGGCTTTTTTTTCCAGACAAAAAAACGACCATGTATAGTAAGGCTTTTTTTTCCGAAAAAAAAACGACCATGTATAGTAAGGCTTTTTTTTCCGACAAAAAAACGACCATGTATAGTAAGGCTTTTTTTTCCGACAAAAAAGCGACCATGTATAGTAAGGCTTTTTTTTCCGACAAAAAAACGACCATTGTATAGTAAGGCTTTTTTTTCCGACAAAAAAACGACCATGTATAGTAAGGCTTTTTTTTCCGACCGAAAAAACGACCATGTATAGTAAGGCTTTTTTTTTCTGACAAAAAAAACGACCATGTATAGTAAGGCTTTTTTTTCCGACAAAAAAACGACCATGTATAGTAAGGCTTTTTTTTCCGACCGAAAAAACGACCATGTATAGTAAGGCTTTTTTTTCGACAAAAAAACGACCATGTATAGTAAGGCTTTTTTTTCTGACAAAAAAAACGACCATGTATAGTAAGGCTTTTTTTTTCGACAAAAAAAACGACCATGTATAGTAAGGCTTTTTTTCCGACAAAAAACGACCATGTATAGTAAGGCTTTTTTTTCCGACAAAAAAAACGACCATGTATAGTAAGGCTTTTTTTTCCGACAAAAAAACGACCATGTATAGTAAGGCTTTTTTTTCCGACAAAAAAACGACCATGTATAGTAAGGCTTTTTTCAGACAAAAACGACCATGTATAGTAAGGCTTTTTTTCCGACAAAAAAACGACCATGTATAGTAAGGCTTTTTTTTCCGACAAAAAAACGACCATGTATAGTAAGGCTTTTTTTTTCCGGCCGAAAAAACGACCATGTATAGTAAGGCTTTTTTTCTGACAAAAAAACGACCATGTATAGTAAGGCTTTTTTTTCAGACAAAAAAACGACCATGTATAGTAAGGCTTTTTTTTCCGACAAAAAAACGACCATGTATAGTAAGGCTTTTTTTTCCGACAAAAAAAACGACCATGTATAGTAAGGCTTTTTTTTCCGACAAAAAAACGACCATGTATAGTAAGGCTTTTTTTTCCGACAAAAAACGACCATGTATAGTAAGGCTTTTTTTTGCGACAAAAAAACGACCATGTATAGTAAGGCTTTTTTTTCAGACAAAAAAACGACCATGTATAGTAAGGCTTTTTTTCCGACAAAAAAACGACCATGTATAGTAAGGCTTTTTTTTTCGACAAAAAAACGACCATGTATAGTAAGGCTTTTTTTCCGACCGAAAAAACGACCATGTATAGTAAGGCTTTTTTTTTCGACAAAAAAACGACCATGTATAGTAAGGCTTTTTTTCTGACAAAAAAACGACCATGTATAGTAAGGCTTTTTTTTTTTCGACAAAAAAAACGACCATGTATAGTAAGGCTTTTTTTCTGACAAAAAAACGACCATGTATAGTAAGGCTTTCTTTTCCGACAAAAAACGACCATGTATAGTAAGGCTTTTTTTTCCGACAAAAAAACGACCATGTATAGTAAGGCTTTTTTTTCCGACAAAAAAACGACCATGTATAGTAAGGCTTTTTTTTCCGACAAAAAAACGACCATGTATAGTAAGGCTTTTTTTTCCGACAAAAAAAACGACCATGTATAGTACGGCTTTTTTTTTCGACAAAAAAACGACCATGTATAGTAAGGCTTTTTTTTCCGACAAAAAAAACGACCATGTATAGTAAGGCTTTTTTTTTCGACAAAAAAACGACCATGTATAGTAAGGCTTTTTTTCTGACAAAAAAACGACCATGTATAGTAAGGCTTTTTTTTTCCGACAAAAAAACGACCATGTATAGTAAGGCTTTTTTTTCCGACAAAAAAACGACCATGTATAGTAAGGCTTTTTTTTCCGACAAAAAAACGACCATGTATAGTAAGGCTTTTTTTTTCCGACAAAAAAAACGACCATGTATAGTAAGGCTTTTTTTTCCGACAAAAAAACGACCATGTATAGTAAGGCTTTTTTTTCCGACAAAAAAACGACCATGTATAGTAAGGCTTTTTTTTCCGACAAAAAAACGACCATGTATAGTAAGGCTTTTTTTTCCGACAAAAAAACGACCATGTATAGTAAGGCTTTTTTTTCCGACAAAAAAACGACCATGTATAGTAAGGCTTTTTTTTGCGACAAAAAAAACGACCATGTATAGTAAGGCTTTTTTTTCCGACAAAAAAACGACCATGTATAGTAAGGCTTTTTTTTCCAACAAAAAAACGACCATGTATAGTAAGCCTTTTTTTTCCAACAAAAAAACGACCATGTATAGTAAGGCTTCTTTTTCCGACAAAAAAAACGACCATGTATAGTAAGGCTTTTTTTTCCGACAAAAAAACGACCATGTATAGTAAGGCTTTTTTTTCCGACAAAAAAACGACCATGTATAGTAAGGCTTTTTTTTCCGACAAAAAAACGACCATGTATAGTAAGGCTTTTTTTTCCGACAAAAAAACGACCATGTATAGTAAGGCTTTTTTTTCCGACAAAAAAACGACCATGTATAGTAAGGCTTTTTTTTCCGACAAAAAAACGACCATGTATAGTAAGGCTTTTTTTTGCGACAAAAAAACGACCATGTATAGTAATAAGGCTTCTTTTTCCGACAAAAAAACGACCATGTATAGTAAGGCTTTTTTTTCCGACAAAAAAACGACCATGTATAGTAAGGCTTTTTTTTCAGACAAAAAAACGACCATGTATAGTAAGGCTTTTTTTTCCGACAAAAAAACGACCATGTATAGTAAGGCTTTTTTTTCCGACCGAAAAAACGACCATGTATAGTAAGGCTTTTTTTTCCGACAAAAAAACGACCATGTATAGTAAGGCTTTTTTTTCCGACAAAAAAACGACCA
The DNA here is from genome assembly GCF_051991245.1 of Festucalex cinctus. Lineage (NCBI taxonomy): Eukaryota > Metazoa > Chordata > Actinopteri > Syngnathiformes > Syngnathidae > Festucalex > Festucalex cinctus. The sequence goes on from NW_027520465.1 coordinate 37,032, forward strand.
TGTATAGTAAGGCTTTTTTTTTCGACAAAAAAACGACCATGTATAGTAAGGCTTTTTTTTCCGACAAAAAAACGACCATGTATAGTAAGGCTTTTTTTTCCGACAAAAAAACGACCATGTATAGTAAGGCTGTTTTTTGCGACAAAAAAACGACCATGTATAGTAAGGCTTCTTTTTCCGACAAAAAAACGACCATGTATAGTAAGGCTTTTTTTTCCGACAAAAAAACGACCATGTATAGTAAGGCTTTTTTTTCCGACAAAAAAACGACCATGTATAGTAAGGCTTTTTTTTCAGACAAAAAAACGACCATGTATAGTAAGGCTTTTTTTTCCGACAAAAAAACGACCATGTATAGTAAGGCTTTTTTTTCCGACAAAAAAACGACCATGTATAGTAAGGCTTTTTTTTCCGACCGAAAAAACGACCATGTATAGTAAGGCTTTTTTTTCTGACAAAAAAACGACCATGTATAGTAAGGCTTTTTTTTCCGACAAAAAAACGACCATGTATAGTAAGGCTTTTTTTTTCCGACCGAAAAAACGACCATGTATAGTAAGGCTTTTTTTCTGACAAAAAAACGACCATGTATAGTAAGGCTTTTTTTTTTCGACAAAAAAACGACCATGTATAGTAAGGCTTTTTTTCTGACAAAAAAACGACCATGTATAGTAAGGCTTTTTTTTCCGACAAAAAAACGACCATGTATAGTAAGGCTTTTTTTTCCGACAAAAAAACGACCATGTATAGTAAGGCTTTTTTTTCCGACAAAAAAACGACCATGTATAGTAAGGCTTTTTTTTCAGACAAAAAAACGACCATGTATAGTAAGGCTTTTTTTTCCGACAAAAAAACGACCATGTATAGTAAGGCTTTTTTTTCCGATAAAAAAACGACCATGTATAGTAAGGCTGTTTTTTGCGACAAAAAAACGACCATGTATAGTAAGGCTTCTTTTTCCGACAAAAAAACGACCATGTATAGTAAGGCTTTTTTTTCCGACAAAAAAACGACCATGTATAGTAAGGCTTTTTTTTCAGACAAAAAAACGACCATGTATAGTAAGGCTTTTTTTTCCGACAAAAAAACGACCATGTATAGTAAGGCTTTTTTTTCCGACAAAAAAACGACCATGTATAGTAAGGCTTTTTTTTCCGACAAAAAAACGACCATGTATAGTAAGGCTTTTTTTTCCGACAAAAAAACGACCATGTATAGTAAGGCTTTTTTTTCCGACCGAAAAAACGACCATGTATAGTAAGGCTTTTTTTTCTGACAAAAAAACGACCATGTATAGTAAGGCTTTTTTTTCCGACAAAAAAACGACCATGTATAGTAAGGCTTTTTTTTCCGACCGAAAAAACGACCATGTATAGTAAGGCTTTTTTTTTCGACAAAAAAACGACCATGTATAGTAAGGCTTTTTTTCTGACAAAAAAACGACCATGTATAGTAAGGCTTTTTTTTTTCGACAAAAAAACGACCATGTATAGTAAGGCTTTTTTTCCGACAAAAAAACGACCATGTATAGTAAGGCTTTTTTTTCCGACAAAAAAACGACCATGTATAGTAAGGCTTTTTTTTCCGACAAAAAAACGACCATGTATAGTAAGGCTTTTTTTTCCGACAAAAAAACGACCATGTATAGTAAGGCTTTTTTTTCAGACAAAAAAACGACCATGTATAGTAAGGCTTTTTTTCCGACAAAAAAACGACCATGTATAGTAAGGCTTTTTTTTCCGACAAAAAAACGACCATGTATAGTAAGGCTTTTTTTTCCGACCGAAAAAACGACCATGTATAGTAAGGCTTTTTTTCTGACAAAAAAACGACCATGTATAGTAAGGCTTTTTTTTCCGACAAAAAAACGACCATGTATAGTAAGGTTTTTTTTTCCGACAAAAAAACGACCATGTATAGTAAGGCTTTTTTTTCAGACAAAAAAACGACCATGTATAGTAAGGCTTTTTTTTCCGACAAAAAAACGACCATGTATAGTAAGGCTTTTTTTTCCGACAAAAAAACGACCATGTATAGTAAGGCTTTTTTTTCCGACAAAAAAACGACCATGTATAGTAAGGCTTTTTTTGCGACAAAAAAACGACCATGTATAGTAAGGCTTTTTTTTCCGACAAAAAAACGACCATGTATAGTAAGGCTTTTTTTTCCGACAAAAAAACGACCATGTATAGTAAGGCTTTTTTTTTCGACAAAAAAACGACCATGTATAGTAAGGCTTTTTTTTCCGACAAAAAACGACCATGTATAGTAAGGCTTTTTTTTCCGACAAAAAAACGACCATGTATAGTAAGGCTTTTTTTTTCGACAAAAAAACGACCATGTATAGTAAGGCTTTTTTTCTGACAAAAAAACGACCATGTATAGTAAGGCTTTTTTTTTTCGACAAAAAAACGACCATGTATAGTAAGGCTTTTTTTCTGACAAAAAAACGACCATGTATAGTAAGGCTTTTTTTTCCGACAAAAAACGACCATGTATAGTAAGGCTTTTTTTTCCGACAAAAAAACGACCATGTATAGTAAGGCTTTTTTTTCAGACAAAAAAACGACCATGTATAGTAAGGCTTTTTTTCCGACAAAAAAACGACCATGTATAGTAAGGCTTTTTTTTCCGACAAAAAAATGACCATGTATAGTAAGGCTTTTTTTTCCGACCGAAAAAACGACCATGTATAGTAAGGCTTTTTTTTCCGACAAAAAAACGACCATGTATAGTAAGGTTTTTTTTTCCGACAAAAAAACGACCATGTATAGTAAGGCTTTTTTTTCCGACAAAAAAACGACCATGTATAGTAAGGCTTTTTTTTCCGACAAAAAAACGACCATGTATAGTAAGGCTTTTTTTTCCGACAAAAAAACGACCATGTATAGTAAGGCTTTTTTTTCTGACAAAAAACGACCATGTATAGTAAGGCTTTTTTTCCGACAAAAAAACGACCATGTATAGTAAGGCTTTTTTTTCCGACCGAAAAAAACGACCATGTATAGTAAGGCTTTTTTTTCGACAAAAAAACGACCATGTATAGTAAGGCTTTTTTTCTGACAAAAAAACGACCATGTATAGTAAGGCTTTTTTTTTCGACAAAAAAACGACCATGTATAGTAAGGCTTTTTTTCTGACAAAAAAACGACCATGTATAGTAAGGCTTTTTTTTCCGACAAAAAAACGACCATGTATAGTAAGGCTTTTTTTCCGACAAAAAAACGACCATGTATAGTAAGGCTTCTTTTTCCGACAAAAAAACGACCATGTATAGTAAGGCTTTTTTTTCCGACAAAAAAACGACCATGTATAGTAAGGCTTTTTTTTCCGACAAAAAAACGACCATGTATAGTAAGGCTTTTTTTTCAGACAAAAAAACGACCATGTATAGTAAGGCTTTTTTTTCAGACAAAAAAACGACCATGTATAGTAAGGCTTTTTTTTCCGACAAAAAAACGACCATGTATAGTAAGGCTTTTTTTTCCGACAAAAAAACGACCATGTATAGTAAGGCTTTTTTTTCCGACAAAAAAACGACCATGTATAGTAAGGCTTTTTTTTCCGACAAAAAAACGACCATGTATAGTAAGGCTTTTTTTTCCGACCGAAAAAACGACCATGTATAAGTAAGGCTTTTTTTTCTGACAAAAAAACGAACATGTATAGTAAGGCTTTTTTTTCCGACAGAAAAACGACCATGAATAGTAAGGCTTTTTTTTCCGACCGAAAAAACGACCATGTATAGTAAGGCTTTTTTTTTCGACAAAAAAACGACCATGTATAGTAAGGCTTTTTTTCTGACAAAAAAACGACCATGTATAGTAAGGCTTTTTTTTTTCGACAAAAAAACGACCATGTATAGTAAGGCTTTTTTTCCGACAAAAAAACGACCATGTATAGTAAGGCTTTTTTTTCCGACAAAAAAACGACCATGTATAGTAAGGCTTTTTTTTCCGACAAAAAAACGACCATGTATAGTAAGGCTTTTTTTTCCGACAAAAAAACGACCATGTATAGTAAGGCTTTTTTTTCCGACAAAAAAACGACCATGTATAGTAAGGCTTTTTTTCCGACAAAAAAACGACCATGTATAGTAAGGCTTTTTTTTCCGACAAAAAAACGACCATGTATAGTAAGGCTTTTTTTTCCGACCGAAAAAACGACCATGTATAGTAAGGCTTTTTTTCTGACAAAAAAACGACCATGTATAGTAAGGCTTTTTTTTTTCGACAAAAAAACGACCATGTATAGTAAGGCTTTTTTTTCCGACAAAAAAACGACCATGTATAGTAAGGCTTTTTTTTCCGACAAAAAAACGACCATGTATAGTAAGGCTTTTTTTTCCGACAAAAAAACGACCATGTATAGTAAGGCTTTTTTTTCCGACAAAAAAACGACCATGTATAGTAAGGCTTTTTTTTCAGACAAAAAAACGACCATGTATAGTAAGGCTTTTTTTTCCGACAAAAAAACGACCATGTATAGTAAGGCTTTTTTTTCCGACAAAAAAACGACCATGTATAGTAAGGCTTTTTTTTCCGACCGAAAAAAGGACCATGTATAGTAAGGCTTTTTTTTTCGACAAAAAAACGACCATGTATAGTAAGGCTTTTTTTCTGACAAAAAAACGACCATGTATAGTAAGGCTTTTTTTTTTCGACAAAAAAACGACCATGTATAGTAAGGCTTTTTTTCTGACAAAAAAACGACCATGTATAGTAAGGCTTTTTTTTCCGACAAAAAAACGACCATGTATAGTAAGGCTTTTTTTTCCGACAAAAAAACGACCATGTATAGTAAGGCTTTTTTTTCCGACAAAAAAACGACCATGTATAGTAAGGCTTTTTTTTCAGACAAAAAAACGACCATGTATAGTAAGGCTTTTTTTCCGACAAAAAAACGACCATGTATAGTAAGGCTTTTTTTTCCGACAAAAAAATGACCATGTATAGTAAGGCTTTTTTTTCCGACCGAAAAAACGACCATGTATAGTAAGGCTTTTTTTTCCGACAAAAAAACGACCATGTATAGTAAGGTTTTTTTTTCCGACAAAAAAACGACCATGTATAGTAAGGCTTTTTTTTCCGACAAAAAAACGACCATGTATAGTAAGGCTTTTTTTTCCGACAAAAAAACGACCATGTATAGTAAGGCTTTTTTTTCCGACAAAAAAACGACCATGTATAGTAAGGCTTTTTTTTCTGACAAAAAAACGACCATGTATAGTAAGGCTTTTTTTTCCGACAAAAAAACGACCATGTATAGTAAGGCTTTTTTTTCCGACAAAAAAACGACCATGTATAGTAAGGCTTTTTTTGCGACAAAAAAACGACCATGTATAGTAAGGCTTTTTTTTCCGACAAAAAAACGACCATGTATAGTAAGGCTTTTTTTTCCGACAAAAAAACGACCATGTATAGTAAGGCTTTTTTTTTCGACAAAAAAACGACCATGTATAGTAAGGCTTTTTTTTCCGACCGAAAAAACGACCATGTATAGTAAGGCTTTTTTTTTCGACAAAAAAACGACCATGTATAGTAAGGCTTTTTTTCTGACAAAAAAACGACCATGTATAGTAAGGCTTTTTTTTTTTCGACAAAAAAACGACCATGTATAGTAAGGCTTTTTTTCTGACAAAAAAACGACCATGTATAGTAAGGCTTTTTTTTCCGACAAAAAACGACCATGTATAGTAAGGCTTTTTTTTCCGACAAAAAAACGACCATGTATAGTAAGGCTTTTTTTTCCGACAAAAAAACGACCATGTATAGTAAGGCTTTTTTTTCAGACAAAAAAACGACCATGTATAGTAAGGCTTTTTTTCCGACAAAAAAACGACCATGTATAGTAAGGCTTTTTTTTCCGACAAAAAAATGACCATGTATAGTAAGGCTTTTTTTTCCGACCGAAAAAACGACCATGTATAGTAAGGCTTTTTTTTCCGACAAAAAAACGACCATGTATAGTAAGGTTTTTTTTTCCGACAAAAAAACGACCATGTATAGTAAGGCTTTTTTTTCCGACAAAAAAACGACCATGTATAGTAAGGCTTTTTTTTCCGACAAAAAAACGACCATGTATAGTAAGGCTTTTTTTTCCGACAAAAAAACGACCATGTATAGTAAGGCTTTTTTTTCTGACAAAAAAACGACCATGTATAGTAAGGCTTTTTTTTCCGACAAAAAAACGACCATGTATAGTAAGGCTTTTTTTTCCGACCGAAAAAACGACCATGTATAGTAAGGCTTTTTTTTTCGACAAAAAAACGACCATGTATAGTAAGGCTTTTTTTCTGACAAAAAAACGACCATGTATAGTAAGGCTTTTTTTTTCGACAAAAAAACGACCATGTATAGTAAGGCTTTTTTTCTGACAAAAAAACGACCATGTATAGTAAGGCTTTTTTTTCCGACAAAAAAACGACCATGTATAGTAAGGCTTTTTTTTTCGACAAAAAAACGACCATGTATAGTAAGGCTTCTTTTTCCGACAAAAAAACGACCATGTATAGTAAGGCTTTTTTTTCCGACAAAAAAACGACCATGTATAGTAAGGCTTTTTTTTCCGACAAAAAAACGACCATGTATAGTAAGGCTTTTTTTTCAGACAAAAAAACGACCATGTATAGTAAGGCTTTTTTTTCAGACAAAAAAACGACCATGTATAGTAAGGCTTTTTTTTCCGACAAAAAAACGACCATGTATAGTAAGGCTTTTTTTTCCGACAAAAAAACGACCATGTATAGTAAGGCTTTTTTTTCCGACAAAAAAACGACCATGTATAGTAAGGCTTTTTTTCCGACAAAAAAACGACCATGTATAGTAAGGCTTTTTTTTCCGACCGAAAAAACGACCATGTATAGTAAGGCTTTTTTTTCTGACAAAAAAACGAACATGTATAGTAAGGCTTTTTTTTCCGACAGAAAAACGACCATGAATAGTAAGGCTTTTTTTTCCGACCGAAAAAACGACCATGTATAGTAAGGCTTTTTTTTTCGACAAAAAAACGACCATGTATAGTAAGGCTTTTTTTCTGACAAAAAAACGACCATGTATAGTAAGGCTTTTTTTTTCGACAAAAAAACGACCATGTATAGTAAGGCTTTTTTTCCGACAAAAAAACGACCATGTATAGTAAGGCTTTTTTTTCCGACAAAAAAACGACCATGTATAGTAAGGCTTTTTTTCCGACAAAAAAAACGACCATGTATAGTAAGGCTTTTTTTTCCGACAAAAAAACGACCATGTATAGTAAGGCTTTTTTTTCCGACAAAAAACGACCATGTATAGTAAGGCTTTTTTTCCGACAAAAAAACGACCATGTATAGTAAGGCTTTTTTTCCGACAAAAAAACGACCATGTATAGTAAGGCTTTTTTTTCCGACCGAAAAAACGACCATGTATAGTAAGGCTTTTTTTCTGACAAAAAAACGACCATGTATAGTAAGGCTTTTTTTTTTCGACAAAAAAACGACCATGTATAGTAAGGCTTTTTTTTTCCGACAAAAAAACGACCATGTATAGTAAGGCTTTTTTTCCGACAAAAAAACGACCATGTATAGTAAGGCTTTTTTTTCCGACAAAAAAAACGACCATGTATAGTAAGGCTTTTTTTTCCGACAAAAAAACGACCATGTATAGTAAGGCTTTTTTTTCAGACAAAAAAACGACCATGTATAGTAAGGCTTTTTTTCCGACAAAAAACGACCATGTATAGTAAGGCTTTTTTTTCCGACAAAAAAACGACCATGTATAGTAAGGCTTTTTTTTCCGACCGAAAAAAGGACCATGTATAGTAAGGCTTTTTTTTTCGACAAAAAAACGACCATGTATAGTAAGGCTTTTTTTCTGACAAAAAAACGACCATGTATAGTAAGGCTTTTTTTTTTTCGACAAAAAAACGACCATGTATAGTAAGGCTTTTTTTCTGACAAAAAAACGACCATGTATAGTAAGGCTTTTTTTTCCGACAAAAAAACGACCATGTATAGTAAGGCTTTTTTTTCCGACAAAAAAACGACCATGTATAGTAAGGCTTTTTTTTCCGACAAAAAAACGACCATGTATAGTAAGGCTTTTTTTTCAGACAAAAAAACGACCATGTATAGTAAGGCTTTTTTTCCGACAAAAAAACGACCATGTATAGTAAGGCTTTTTTTTCCGACAAAAAAACGACCATTGTATAGTAAGGTTTTTTTTTCCGACCGAAAAAACGACCATGTATAGTAAGGCTTTTTTTTCCGACAAAAAACGACCATGTATAGTAAGGTTTTTTTTTTCCGACAAAAAAACGACCATGTATAGTAAGGCTTTTTTTTCCGACAAAAAAACGACCATGTATAGTAAGGCTTTTTTTTCCGACAAAAAAACGACCATGTATAGTAAGGCTTTTTTTTCCGACAAAAAAACGACCATGTATAGTAAGGCTTTTTTTCCGACAAAAAAACGACCATGTATAGTAAGGCTTTTTTTTCCGACAAAAAAACGACCATGTATAGTAAGGCTTTTTTTTTCCGACAAAAAAACGACCATGTACAGTAAGGCTTTTTTTTCCGACAAAAAACGACCATGTATAGTAAGGCTTTTTTTTGCGACAAAAAAACGACCATGTATAGTAAGGCTTTTTTTTTCGACAAAAAACGACCATGTATAGTAAGGCTTTTTTTCTGACAAAAAAACGACCATGTATAGTAAGGCTTTTTTTTCCGACAAAAAAACGACCATGTATAGTAAGGCTTTTTTTTGCGACAAAAAAACGACCATGTATAGTAAGGCTTTTTTTTTCGACAAAAAAACGACCATGTATAGTAAGGCTTTTTTTCTGACAAAAAACGACCATGTATAGTAAGGCTTTTTTTTTCGACAAAAAAACGACCATGTATAGTAAGGCTTTTTTTCTGACAAAAAAACGACCATGTATAGTAAGGCTTTTTTTTCCGACAAAAAAACGACCATGTATAGTAAGGCTTTTTTTCCGACAAAAAACGACCATGTATAGTAAGGCTTTTTTTTCAGACAAAAAAACGACCATGTATAGTAAGGCTTTTTTTTCCGACAAAAAAACGACCATGTATAGTAAGGCTTTTTTTTCCGACAAAAAAACGACCATGTATAGTAAGGCTTTTTTTGCGACCGAAAAAACGACCATGTATAGTAAGGCTTTTTTTTCCGACAAAAAAACGACCATGTATAGTAAGGCTTTTTTTTCCGACAAAAAAACGACCATGTATAGTAAGGCTTTTTTTTTCGACAAAAAAACGACCATGTATAGTAAGGCTTTTTTTCTGACAAAAAAACGACCATGTATAGTAAGGCTTTTTTTTCCGACAAAAAAACGACCATGTATAGTAAGGCTTTTTTTTCCGACAAAAAAACGACCATGTATAGTAAGGCTTTTTTTTCCGACAAAAAAACGACCATGTATAGTAAGGCTTTTTTTTCGACAAAAAAACGACCATGTATAGTAAGGCTTCTTTTTCCGACAAAAAAACGACCATGTATAGTAAGGCTTTTTTTCCGACCGAAAAAACGACCATGTATAGTAAGGCTTTTTTTTTCGACAAAAAACGACCATGTATAGTAAGGCTTTTTTCTGACAAAAAAACGACCATGTATAGTAAGGCTTTTTTTTTTTCGACAAAAAAACGACCATGTATAGTAAGGCTTTTTTTTCTGACAAAAAAAACGACCATGTATAGTAAGCTTTTTTTTTCCGACAAAAAAACGACCATGTATAGTAAGGCTTTTTTTTCCGACAAAAAAACGACCATGTATAGTAAGGCTTCTTTTTCCGACAAAAAAACGACCATGTATAGTAAGGCTTTTTTTTCCGACAAAAAAACGACCATGTATAGTAAGGGCTTTTTTTTCTGACAAAAAAACGACCATGTATAGTAAGGCTTTTTTTTCAGACAAAAAAACGACCATGTATAGTAAGGCTTTTTTTTCAGACAAAAAAACGACCATGTATAGTAAGGCTTTTTTTTCCGACAAAAAAACGACCATGTATAGTAAGGCTTTTTTTTTCGACAAAAAACGACCATGTAGAGTAAGGCTTTTTTTCTGACAAAAAAACGACCATGTATAGTAAGGCTTTTTTTTTTCGACAAAAAAACGACCATGTATAGTAAGGCTTTTTTTTCCGACCGAAAAAACGACCATGTATAGTAAGGCTTTTTTTTCTGACAAAAAAACGAACATGTATAGTAAGGCTTTTTTTTCCGACAAAAAAACGACCATGTATAGTAAGGCTTTTTTTTCCGACCGAAAAAACGACCATGTATAGTAAGGCTTTTTTTTTCGACAAAAAAACGACCATGTATAGTAAGGCTTTTTTTCTGACAAAAAAACGACCATGTATAGTAAGGCTTTTTTTTTTCGACAAAAAAACGACCATGTATAGTAAGGCTTTTTTTCCGACAAGAAACGACCATGTATAGTAAGGCTTTTTTTCCGACAAAAAAACGACCATGTATAGTAAGGCTTTTTTTTTCGACAAAAAAACGACCATGTATAGTAAGGCTTTTTTTTCCGACAAAAAAACGACCATGTATAGTAAGGCTTTTTTTTTCCGACAAAAAAACGACCATGTATAGTAAGGCTTTTTTTTCCGACAAAAAAACGACCATGTATAGTAAGGCTTTTTTTCCGACAAAAAAACGACCATGTATAGTAAGGCTTTTTTTTCCGACCGAAAAAACGACCATGTATAGTAAGGCTTTTTTTCTGACAAAAAAACGACCATGTATAGTAAGGCTTTTTTTTTTCGACAAAAAACGACCATGTATAGTAAGGCTTTTTTTTCCGACAAAAAAACGACCATGTATAGTAAGGCTTTTTTTTCCGACAAAAAAACGACCATGTATAGTAAGGCTTTTTTTTCCGACAAAAAACGACCATGTATAGTAAGGCTCTTTTTTCCGACAAAAAAACGACCATGTATAGTAAGGCTTTTTTTCTGACAAAAAAACGACCATGTATAGTAAGGCTTTTTTTTCCGACAAAAAAACGACCATGTATAGTAAGGCTTTTTTTTCCGACAAAAAAACGACCATGTATAGTAAGGCTTTTTTTTCCGACCGAAAAAAGGACCATGTATAGTAAGGCTTTTTTTTTCGACAAAAAAACGACCATGTATAGTAAGGCTTTTTTTTCCGACAAAAAAACGACCATGTATAGTAAGGCTTTTTTTTCAGACAAAAAAACGACCATGTATAGTAAGGCTTTTTTTCCGACAAAAAAACGACCATGTATAGTAAGGCTTTTTTTTCCGACAAAAAAACGACCATGTATAGTAAGGCTTTTTTTTCGACAAAAAAACGACCATGTATAGTAAGGCTTTTTTTTCCGACAAAAAAACGACCATGTATAGTAAGGCTTTTTTTTCAGACAAAAAAACGACCATGTATAGTAAGGCTTTTTTCCGACAAAAAAACGACCATGTTATAGTAAGGCTTTTTTTTCCGACAAAAAAAACGACCATGTATAGTAAGGTTTTTTTTTTCCGACCGAAAAAACGACCATGTATAGTAAGGCTTTTTTTCCGACAAAAAAACGACCATGTATAGTAAGGTTTTTTTTTCCGACAAAAAAACGACCATGTATAGTAAGGCTTTTTTTTCCGACAAAAAAACGACCATGTATAGTAAGGCTTTTTTTCCGACAAAAAAACGACCATGTATAGTAAGGCTTTTTTTTCCGACAAAAAACGACCATGTATAGTAAGGCTTTTTTTTCCGACAAAAAAACGACCATGTATAGTAAGGCTTTTTTTTCCGACAAAAAAACGACCATGTATAGTAAGGCTTTTTTTTCCGACAAAAAAACGACCATGTACAGTAAGGCTTTTTTTTCCGACAAAAAAACGACCATGTATAGTAAGGCTTTTTTTTGCGACAAAAAACGACCATGTATAGTAAGGCTTTTTTTTCGACAAAAAAACGACCATGTATAGTAAGGCTTTTTTTCTGACAAAAAAACGACCATGTATAGTAAGGCTTTTTTTTCCGACAAAAAAACGACCATGTATAGTAAGGCTTTTTTTTGCGACAAAAAAACGACCATGTATAGTAAGGCTTTTTTTTTCGACAAAAAAACGACCATGTATAGTAAGGCTTTTTTTCTGACAAAAAAACGACCATGTATAGTAAGGCTTTTTTTTTCGACAAAAAAACGACCATGTATAGTAAGGCTTTTTTTCTGACAAAAAAACGACCATGTATAGTAAGGCTTTTTTTTCCGACAAAAAAACGACCATGTATAGTAAGGCTTTTTTTTTCGACAAAAAAACGACCATGTATAGTAAGGCTTTTTTTTCCGACAAAAAAACGACCATGTATAGTAAGGGCTTTTTTTTCCGACAAAAAAACGACCATGTATAGTAAGGCTTTTTTTTGCGACAAAAAAACGACCATGTATAGTAAGGCTTTTTTTTCCGACAAAAAAAACGACCATGTATAGTAAGATTTTTTTTTCCGACAAAAAAACGACCATGTATAGTAAGGCTTTTTTTTCCGACAAAAAAACGACCATGTATAGTAAGGCTTTTTTTTCCGACAAAAAAACGACCATGTATAGTAAGGCTTTTTTTTCCGACAAAAAAACGACCATGTATAGTAAGGCTTTTTTTTCCGACAAAAAAACGACCATGTATAGTAAGGCTTTTTTTTTCCGACAAAAAAACGACCATGTATAGTAAGGCTTTTTTTTCAGACAAAAAAACGACCATGTATAGTAAGGCTTTTTTTCCGACAAAAAAACGACCATGTATAGTAAGGCTTTTTTTTCCGACAAAAAAACGACCATGTATAGTAAGGCTTTTTTTTGCGACCGAAAAAACGACCATGTATAGTAAGGCTTTTTTTTCCGACAAAAAAACGACCATGTATAGTAAGGCTTTTTTTTCCGACAAAAAAACGACCATGTATAGTAAGGCTTTTTTTTTCGACAAAAAAACGACCATGTATAGTAAGGCTTTTTTTTCCGACAAAAAAAACGACATGTATAGTAAGGCTTTTTTTTCCGACAAAAAAACGACCATGTATAGTAAGGCTTTTTTTTCCGACAAAAAAACGACCATGTATAGTAAGGCTTTTTTTCCGACAAAAAAACGACCATGTATAGTAAGATTTTTTTTTCCGACAAAAAAACGACCATGTATAGTAAGGCTTTTTTTTCCGACAAAAAAAACGACCATGTATAGTAAGGCTTTTTTTTCCGACAAAAAAACGACCATGTATAGTAAGGCTTTTTTTTTCCGACAAAAAAAACGACCATGTATAGTAAGGCTTTTTTTTCCGACAAAAAAACGACCATGTATAGTAAGGCTTTTTTTTCCGACAAAAAAACGACCATGTATAGTAAGGCTTTTTTTTTTCGACAAAAAAACGACCATGTATAGTAAGGCTTTTTTTTCCGACAAAAAAACGACCATGTATAGTAAGGCTTTTTTTTCCGACAAAAAAACGACCATGTATAGTAAGGCTTTTTTTTCCGACAAAAAACGACCATGTATAGTAAGGCTTTTTTTTCCGACAAAAAAACGACCATGTATAGTAAGGCTTTTTTTTCTGACAAAAAAACGACCATGTATAGTAAGGCTTTTTTTTCCGACAAAAAAACGACCATGTATAGTAAGGCTTTTTTTTCCGACAAAAAAACGACCATGTATAGTAAGGCTTTTTTTTGCGACCGAAAAAACGACCATGTATAGTAAGGCTTTTTTTTCCAAGACAAAAAAACGACCATGTATAGTAAGGCTTTTTTTTCCGACAAAAAAACGACCATGTATAGTAAGGCTTTTTTTTCCGACAAAAAAACGACCATGTATAGTAAGGCTTTTTTTTCCGACAAAAAAACGACCATGTATAGTAAGGCTTTTTTTTCCGACAAAAAAACGACCATGTATAGTAAGGCTTTTTTTTCCGACAAAAAAACGACCATGTATAGTAAGGCTTTTTTTTTCCGACAAAAAAACGACCATGTATAGTAAGGCTTTTTTTTCCGACAAAAAAACGACCATGTATAGTAAGGCTTTTTTTTGCGACAAAAAAACGACCATGTATAGTAAGGCTTTTTTTTCCGACAAAAAAACGACCATGTATAGTAAGGCTTTTTTTTCCGACAAAAAAACGACCATGTATAGTAAGGCTTTTTTTTCCGACAAAAAACGACATGTATAGTAAGCCTTTTTTTTCCAACAAAAAACGACCATGTATAGTAAGGCTTCTTTTTTCCAGACAAAAAAACGACCATGTATAGTAAGGCTTTTTTTCCGACAAAAAAACGACCATGTATAGTAAGGCTTTTTTTTCCGACAAAAAAACGACCATGTATAGTAAGGCTTTTTTTTCGACAAAAAAACGACCATGTATAGTAAGGCTTTTTTTTTCGACAAAAAAACGACCATGTATAGTAAGGCTTTTTTTTCCGACAAAAAAACGACCATGTATAGTAAGGCTTTTTTTTTCGACAAAAAAACGACCATGTATAGTAAGGCTTCTTTTTTCCGACAAAAAAACGACCATGTATAGTAAGGCTTTTTTTTCCGACAAAAAAAACGACCATGTATAGTAAGGCTTTTTTTTCAGACAAAAAACGACCATGTATAGTAAGGCTTTTTTTTCAGACAAAAAAACGACCATGTATAGTAAGGCTTTTTTTTCCGACCGAAAAAACGACCATGTATAGTAAGGCTTTTTTTTACGACAAAAAAACGACCATGTATAGTAAGGCTTTTTTTCTGACAAAAAAACGACCATGTATAGTAAGGCTTTTTTTTCGACAAAAAACGACCATGTATAGTAAGGCTTTTTTTCGACAAAAAAACGACCATGTATAGTAAGGCTTTTTTCCGACAAAAAAACGACCATGTATAGTAAGGCTTTTTTTCAGACAAAAAACGACCATGTATAGTAAGGCTTTTTTTCCGACAAAAAAACGACCATGTATAGTAAGGCTTTTTTTTTTCCGACAAAAAAATGACCATGTATAGTAAGGCTTTTTTTTTCCGACCGAAAAAACGACCATGTATAGTAAGGCTTTTTTTTCCGACAAAAAAACGACCATGTATAGTAAGGTTTTTTTTTCCGACAAAAAAACGACCATGTATAGTAAGGCTTTTTTTTCCGACAAAAAAACGACCATGTATAGTAAGGCTTTTTTTTCCGACAAAAAAACGACCATGTATAGTAAGGCTTTTTTTTCCGACAAAAAAACGACCATGTATAGTAAGGCTTTTTTTCTGACAAAAAAACGACCATGTATAGTAAGGCTTTTTTTTCCGACAAAAAAACGACCATGTATAGTAAGGCTTTTTTTCCGACCGAAAAAACGACCATGTATAGTAAGGCTTTTTTTTCGACAAAAAAACGACCATGTATAGTAAGGCTTTTTTTCTGACAAAAAAACGACCATGTATAGTAAGGCTTTTTTTCCGACAAAAAACGACCATGTATAGTAAGGCTTTTTTTTCCGACAAAAAAACGACCATGTATAGTAAGGCTTTTTTTTCGACAAAAAAAACGACCATGTATAGTAAGGCTTTTTTTTCCGACAAAAAAACGACCATGTAT
>NW_027520466.1:0-52194 GCF_051991245.1 Festucalex cinctus
AAAAATTACAGGTGCCCAAGCAATTCATGCTAGAATCATCATCCGGATGCCAAAATAAACTAAATACAGCAAAAGATTTGAGTGCACAACGTTTGGTTTAGATTTGACAGCCATAATCAGCAATTGTGTACATTTGAGCTGAATGTGTCAAAATCTTAAAAATTAACAGGTGCCCAAGCAATTTCATGCTAGAATCATCATCCGGATGCCAAAATAAACTAAATACAGCAAAAGATTTGAGTGCACAACGTTTGGTTTAGGTTTGACAGCCATAATCACCTTTTTATTGCTTTAAATGCGTTTTTAGCGCATGATTGTACATTTGAGGTGAATGTGTCAAAATCTTAAAAATTAACAGGTGCCCAAGCAATTTCATGCTAGAATCATCATCGGATGCCAAAATAAACTAAATACAGCAAAAGATTTGAGTGCACAAAGTTTGGTTTAGGTTTGACAGCCATAATCACCTTTTTATTGCTTTAAATGCGTTTTTAGCGCATGATTGTACATTTGAGCTGAATGTGTCAAAATCTTACAAATTAACAGGTGCCCAAGCAATTTCATGCTAGAATCATCATCCGGATGCCAAAATAACTAAATACAGCAAAAGATTTGAGTGCACAACGTTTGGTTTAGGTTTGACAGCCATAATCCCCTTTTTATTGCTTTAAATGCGTTTTTAGCGCATGATTGTACATTTGAGCTGATGTGTCAAAATCTTAAAAATTAACAGGTGCCCAAGCAATTTCATGCTAGAATCATCATCCGGATGCCAAAATAAACTAAATACAGCAAAAGATTTGAGTGCACAACGTTGGTTTAGATTTGACAGCCATAATCAGCAATTGTGTACATTTGAGCTGAATGTGTCAAAATCTTAAAAATTAACAGGTGCCCAAGCAATTTCATGCTAGAATCATCATCCGGGATGCCAAAATAAACTAAATACAGCAAAAGATTTGAGTGCACAACGTTTTGTTTAGGTTTGACAGCCATAATCACCTTTTTATTGCTTTAAATGCGTTTTTAGCGCATGATTGTACATTTGAGCTGAATGTGTCAAAATCTTAAAAATTAACAGGTGCCAAGCAATTTCATGCTAGAATCATCATCCGGATGCAAAAATAAACTAAATACAGCAAAAGATTTGATGTGCACAACGTTTGGTTTAGATTTGACAGCCATAATCAGCAATTGTGTACATTTGAGCTGAATGTGTCAAAATCTTAAAAATTAACAGGTGCCCAAGCAATTTCATGCTAGAATCATCATCCGGATGCCAAATAAACTAAATACAGCAAAAGATTTGAGTGCACAACGTTTGGTTTAGGTTTGACAGCCATAATCACCTTTTTATTGCTTTAAATGCGTTTTTAGCGCATGATTGTACATTTGAGCTGAATGTGTCAAAATCTTAAAAATTAACAGGTGCCCAAGCAATTTCATGCTAGAATCATCATCCGGATGCCAAAATAAACTAAATACAGCAAAAGATTTAGTGCACAACGTTTGGTTTAGGTTTGACAGCCATAATCACTTTTTATTGCTTTAAATGCGTTTTAGCGCATGATTGTACATTTGAGCTGAATGTGTCAAAATCTTAAAAATTAACAGGTGCCCAAGCAATTTTCATGCTAGAATCATCATCCGGATACCAAAATAAACTAAATACAGCAAAAGATTCGAGTGCACAACGTTTTGGTTTAGGTTTGACAGCCATAATCCCCTTTTTATTGCTTTAAATGCGTTTTTAGCGCATGATTGTACATTTGAGCTGAATGTGTCAAAATCTTAAAAATTAACAGGTGCCCAAGCAATTTCATGCTAGAATCATCATCGGATGCCAAAATAAACTAAATACAGCAAAAGATTTGAGTGCACAACGTTTGGTTTAGATTTGACAGCCATAATCAGCAATTGTGTACATTTGAGCTGAATGTGTCAAAATCTTAAAAATTAACAGGTGCCCAAGCAATTTCATGCTAGAATCATCATCCGGATGCCAAAATAAACTAAATACAGCAAAAGATTTGAGTGCACAACGTTTGGTTTAGGTTTGACAGCCATAATCACCTTTTTATTGCTTTAAATGCGTTTTAGCGCATGATTGTACATTTGAGGTGAATGTGTCAAAATCTTAAAAATTAACAGGTGCCCAAGCAATTTCATGCTAGAATCATCATCCGGATGCCAAAATAAACTAAATACAGCAAAAAGATTTGAGTGCACAACGTTTGGTTTAGATTTGACAGCCATAATCAGCAATTGTGTACATTTGAGCTGAATGTGTCAAAATCTTAAAAATTAACAGGTGCCCAAGCAATTTCATGCTAGAATCATCATCCGGATGCCAAAATAAACTAAATACAGCAAAAGATTTGAGTGCACAACGTTTGGTTTAGGTTTGACAGCCATAATCCCCTTTTTATTGCTTTAAATGCGTTTTTAGCGCATGATTGTACATTTGAGCTGAATGTGTCAAAATCTTAAAAATTAACAGGTGCCCAAGCAATTTCATGCTAGAATCATCATCCGGATGCCAAATAAACTAAATACAGCAAAAGATTTGAGTGCACAACGTTTGGTTTAGATTTGACAGCCATAATCAGCAATTGTGTACATTTGAGCTGAATGTGTCAAAATCTTAAAAATTAACAGGTGCCCAAGCAATTTCATGCTAGAATCATCATCCGGATGCCAAAATAAACTAAATACAGCAAAAGATTTGAGTGCACAACGTTTGGTTTAGATTTGACAGCCATAATCAGCAATTGTGTACATTTGAGCTGAATGTGTCAAAATCTTAAAAATTAACAGGTGCCCAAGCAATTTCATGCTAGAATCATCATCCGGATGCCAAAATAAACTAAATACAGCAAAAGATTTGAGTGCACAACGTTTGGTTTAGATTTGACAGCCATAATCAGCAATTGTGTACATTTGAGCTGAATGTGTCAAAATCTTAAAAATTAACAGGTGCCCAAGCAATTTCATGCTAGAATCATCATCCGGATGCCAAAATAAACTAAATACAGCAAAAGATTTGAGTGCACAACGTTTGGTTTAGGTTTGACAGCCATAATCACCTTTTTATTGCTTTAAATGCGTTTTTAGCGCATGATTGTACATTTGAGCTGAATGTGTCAAAATCTTAAAAATTAACAGGTGCCCAGCAATTTCATGCTAGAATCATCATCCGGATGCCAAAATAAACTAAATACAGCAAAAGATTGAGGTGCACAACGTTTGGTTTAGATTTGACAGCCATAATCAGCAATTGTGTACATTTGAGCTGAATGTGTCAAATCTTAAAAATTAACAGGTGCCCAAGCAATTTCATGCTAGAATCATCATCCGGATGCCAAAATAAACTAAATACAGCAAAAGATTTGAGTGCACAACGTTTGGTTTAGGTTTGACAGCCATAATCACCTTTTTATTGCTTTAAATGCGTTTTTAGCGCATGATTGTACATTTGAGCTGAATGTGTCAAAATCTTAAAAATTAACAGGTGCCCAAGCAATTTCATGCTAGAATCATCATCCGGATGCCAAAATAAACTAAATACAGCAAAAGATTGAGTGCACAACGTTTTGGTTTAGATTTGACAGCCATAATCAGCAATTGTGTACATTTGAGCTGAATGTGTCAAAATCTTAAAAATTAACAGGTGCCCAAGCAATTTCATGCTAGAATCATCATCCGGATGCCAAAATAAACTAAATACAGCAAAAGATTTGAGTGCACAACGTTTGGTTTAGGTTTGACAGCCATAATCCCTTTTTATTGCTTTAAATGCGTTTTTAGCGCATGATTGTACATTTGAGCTGAATGTGTCAAAATCTTAAAAATTAACAGGTGCCCAAGCAATTCATGCTAGAATCATCATCCGGATGCCAAAATAAACTAAATACAGCAAAAGATTTGAGTGCACAACGTTTGGTTTAGGTTTGACAGCCATAATCACCTTTTTATTGCTTTAAATGCGTTTTTAGCGCATGATTGTACATTTGAGCTGAATGTGTCAAAATCTTAAAAATTAACAGGTGCCCAAGCAATTTCATGCTAGAATCATCATCCGGATGCCAAAATAAACTAAATACAGCAAAAGATTTGAGTGCACAACGTTTGGTTTAGATTTGACAGCCATAATCAGCAATTGTGTACATTTGAGCTGAATGTGTCAAAAATCTTAAAAATTAACAGGTGCCCAAGCAATTTCATGCTAGAATCATCATCCGGATGCCAAAATAAACTAAATACAGCAAAAGATTTGAGTGCACAACGTTTGGTTTAGATTTGACAGCCATAATCAGCAATTGTGTACATTTGAGCTGAATGTGTCAAAATCTTAAAAATTAACAGGTGCCCAAGCAATTTCATGCTAGAATCATCATCCGGATGCCAAAATAAACTAAATACAGCAAAAGATTTGAGTGCACAACGTTTGGTTTAGGTTTGACAGCCATAATCACCTTTTATTGCTTTAAATGCGTTTTTAGCGCATGATTGTACATTTGAGCTGAATGTGTCAAAATCTTAAAAATTAACAGGTGCCCAAGCAATTTCATGCTAGAATCATCATCCGGATGCCAAAATAAACTAAATACAGCAAAAGATTTGAGTGCACAACGTTTGGTTAGGTTTGACAGCCATAATCACCTTTTTATTGCTTTAAATGCGTTTTTAGCGCATGATTGTACATTTGAGGCTGAATGTGTCAAAATCTTAAAAATTAACAGGTGCCCAAGCAATTTCATGCTAGAATCATCATCCGGATGCCAAAATAAACTAAATACAGCAAAAGATTTGAGTGCACAACGTTTGGTTTAGATTTGACAGCCATAATCAGCAATTGTGTACATTTGAGCTGAATGTGTCAAAATCTTAAAAATTAACAGGTGCCCAAGCAATTTCATGCTAGAATCATCATCCGGATGCCAAAATAAACTAAATACAGCAAAAGATTTGAGTGCACAACGTTTGGTTTAGGTTTGACAGCCATAATCACCTTTTTATTGCTTTAAATGCGTTTTTAGCGCATGATTGTACATTTGAGCTGAATGTGTCAAAATCTTAAAAATTAAACAGGTGCCCAAGCAATTTCATGCTAGAATCATCATCCGGATGCCAAAATAAACTAAATACAGCAAAAGATTTGAGTGCACAACGTTTGGTTTAGATTTGACAGCCATAATCAGCAATTGTGTACATTTGAGCTGAATGTGTCAAAATCTTAAAATTAACAGGTGCCCAAGCAATTTCATGCTAGAATCATCATCCGGATGCCAAAATAAACTAAATACAGCAAAAGATTTGAGTGCACAACGTTTGGTTTAGGTTTGACAGCCATAATCCCCTTTTTATTGCTTTAAATGCGTTTTTAGCGCATGATTGTACATTTGAGCTGAATGTGTCAAAATCTTAAAAATTAACAGGTGCCAAGCAATTTCATGCTAGAATCATCATCCGGATGCCAAAATAAACTAAATACAGCAAAAGATTTGAGTGCACAACGTTTGGTTTAGATTTGACAGCCATAATCAGCAATTGTGTACATTTGAGCTGAATGTGTCAAAATCTTAAAAATTAACAGGTGCCCAAGCAATTTCATGCTAGAATCATCATCCGGATGCCAAAATAAACTAAATACAGCAAAAGATTTGAGTGCACAACGTTTGGTTTAGATTTGACAGCCATAATCAGCAATTGTGTACATTTGAGCTGAATGTGTCAAAATCTTAAAAATTAACAGGTGCCCAAGCAATTTCATGCTAGAATCATCATCCGGATGCCAAAATAAACTAAATACAGCAAAAGATTGAGTGCACAACGTTTGGTTTAGATTGACAGCCATAATCAGCAATTGTGTACATTTGAGCTGAATGTGTCAAAATCTTAAAAATTAACAGGTGCCCAAGCAATTTCATGCTAGAATCATCATCCGGATGCCAAAATAAACTAAATACAGCAAAAGATTTGAAGTGCACAACGTTTGTTTAGGTTTGACAGCCATAATCCCCTTTTTATTGCTTTAAATGCGTTTTTAGCGCATGATTGTACATTTGAGCTGAATGTGTCAAAATCTTAAAAATTAACAGGTGCCCAAGCAATTTCATGCTAGAATCATCATCCGGATGCCAAAATAAACTAAATACAGCAAAAGATTTGAGTGCACAACGTTTGGTTTAAGATTTGACAGCCATAATCAGCAATTGTGTACATTTGAGCTGAATGTGTCAAAATCTTAAAAAATTAACAGGTGCCCAAGCAATTTCATGCTAGAATCATCATCCGGATGCCAAAATAAACTAAATACAGCAAAAGATTTGAGTGCACAACGTTTGGTTTAGGTTTGACAGCCATAATCACCTTTTTATTGCTTTAAATGCGTTTTTAGCGCATGATTGTACATTTGAGCTGAATGTGTCAAAATCTTAAAATTAACAGGTGCCCAAGCAATTTCATGCTAGAATCATCATCCGGATGCCAAAATAAACTAAATACAGCAAAAGATTTGAGTGCACAACGTTTGGTTTAGATTTGACAGCCATAATCAGCAATTGTGTACATTTGAGCTGAATGTGTCAAAATCTTAAAAATTAACAGGTGCCCAAGCAATTTCATGCTAGAATCATCATCCGGATGCCAAAATAAACTAAATACAGCAAAAGATTTGAGTGCACAACGTTTGGTTTAGGTTTGACAGCCATAATCACCTTTTTATTGCTTTAAATGCGTTTTTAGCGCATGATTGTACATTTGAGCTGAATGTGTCAAATCTTAAAAATTAACAGGTGCCCAAGCAATTTCATGCTAGAATCATCATCCGGATGCCAAAATAAACTAAATACAGCAAAAGATTTGAGTGCACAACGTTTGGTTTAGGTTTGACAGCCATAATCACCTTTTTATTGCTTTAAATGCGTTTTTAGCGCATGATTGTACATTTGAGCTGAATGTGTCAAAATCTTAAAAATTAACAGGTGCCCAAGCAATTTCATGCTAGAATCATCATCCGGATGCCAAAATAAACTAAATACAGCAAAGATTTGAGTGCACAACGTTTGGTTTAGATTTGACAGCCATAATCAGCAATTGTGTACATTTGAGCTGAATGTGTCAAAATCTTAAAAATTAACAGGTGCCCAAGCAATTTCATGCTAGAATCATCATCCGGATGCCAAAATAAACTAAATACAGCAAAAGATTTGAGTGCACAACGTTTGGTTTAGATTTGACAGCCATAATCAGCAATTGTGTACATTTGAGCTGAATGTGTCAAAATCTTAAAAATTAACAGGTGCCCAAGCAATTTCATGCTAGAATCATCATCCGGATGCCAAAATAAACTAAATACAGCAAAAGATTTGAGTGCACAACGTTTGGTTTAGGTTTGACAGCCATAATCACCTTTTTATTGCTTTAAATGCGTTTTTAGCGCATGATTGTACATTTGAGCTGAATGTGTCAAAATCTTAAAAATTAACAGGTGCCCAAGCAATTTCATGCTAGAATCATCATCCGGATGCCAAAATAAACTAAATACAGCAAAAGATTTGAGTGCACAACGTTTGGTTTAGGTTTGACAGCCATAATCACCTTTTATTGCTTTAAATGCGTTTTTAGCGCATGATTGTACATTGAGGTGAATGTGTCAAAAATCTTAAAAATTAACAGGTGCCCAAGCAATTTCATGCTAGAATCATCATCCGGATGCCAAAATAAACTAAATACAGCAAAAGATTTGAGTGCACAACGTTTGGTTTAGGTTTGACAGCCATAATCACCTTTTTATTGCTTTAAATGCGTTTTTAGCGCATGATTGTACATTTGAGCTGAATGTGTCAAAATCTTACAAATTAACAGGTGCCCAAGCAATTTCATGCTAGAATCATCATCCGGATGCCAAAATAAACTAAATACAGCAAAAGATTTGAGTGCACAACGTTTGGTTTAGGTTTGACAGCCATAATCACCTTTTTATTGCTTTAAATGCGTTTTTAGCGCATGATTGTACATTTGAGCTGAATGTGTCAAAATCTTAAAAATTAACAGGTGCCCAAGCAATTTCATGCTAGAATCATCATCCGGATGCCAAAATAAACTAAATACAGCAAAAGATTTGAGTGCACAACGTTTGGTTTAGATTTGACAGCCATAATCAGCAATTGTGTACATTTGAGCTGAATGTGTCAAAATCTTAAAAATTAACAGGTGCCCAAGCAATTTCATGCTAGAATCATCATCCGGATGCCAAAATAAACTAAATACAGCAAAAGATTTGAGTGCACAACGTTTGGTTTAGGTTTGACAGCCATAATCACCTTTTTATTGCTTTAAATGCGTTTTTAGCGCATGATTGTACATTTGAGGTGAATGTGTCAAAATCTTAAAAATTAACAGGTGCCCAAGCAATTTCATGCTAGAATCATCATCCGGATGCCAAAATAAACTAAATACAGCAAAAGATTTGAGTGCACAACGTTTGGTTTAGGTTTGACAGCCATAATCACCTTTTTATTGCTTTAAATGCGTTTTTAGCGCATGATTGTACATTTGAGCTGAATGTGTCAAAATCTTACAAATTAACAGGTGCCCAAGCAATTTCATGCTAGAATCATCATCCGGATGCCAAAATAAACTAAATACAGCAAAAGATTTGAGTGCACAACGTTTGGTTTAGGTTTGACAGCCATAATCACCTTTTTATTGCTTTAAATGCGTTTTTAGCGCATGATTGTACATTTGAGCTGAATGTGTCAAAATCTTAAAAATTAACAGGTGCCCAAGCAATTTCATGCTAGAATCATCATCCGGATGCCAAAATAAACTAAATACAGCAAAAGATTTGAGTGCACAACGTTTGGTTTAGATTTGACAGCCATAATCAGCAATTGTGTACATTTGAGCTGAATGTGTCAAAATCTTAAAAATTAACAGGTGCCCAAGCAATTTCATGCTAGAATCATCATCCGGATGCCAAAATAAACTAAATACAGCAAAAGATTTGAGTGCACAACGTTTGGTTTAGGTTTGACAGCCATAATCACCTTTTTATTGCTTTAAATGCGTTTTTAGCGCATGATTGTACATTTGAGCTGAATGTGTCAAAATCTTAAAAATTAACAGGTGCCCAAGCAATTTCATGCTAGAATCATCATCCGGATGCCAAAATAAACTAAATACAGCAAAAGATTTGAGTGCACAACGTTTGGTTTAGATTTGACAGCCATAATCAGCAATTGTGTACATTTGAGCTGAATGTGTCAAAATCTTAAAAATTAACAGGTGCCCAAGCAATTTCATGCTAGAATCATCATCCGGATGCCAAAATAAACTAAATACAGCAAAAGATTTGAGTGCACAACGTTTGGTTTAGGTTTGACAGCCATAATCACCTTTTTATTGCTTTAAATGCGTTTTTAGCGCATGATTGTACATTTGAGCTGAATGTGTCAAAATCTTAAAAATTAACAGGTGCCCAAGCAATTTCATGCTAGAATCATCATCCGGATGCCAAAATAAACTAAATACAGCAAAAGATTTGAGTGCACAACGTTTGGTTTAGGTTTGACAGCCATAATCCCCTTTTTATTGCTTTAAATGCGTTTTTAGCGCATGATTGTACATTTGAGCTGAATGTGTCAAATCTTAAAAATTAACAGGTGCCCAAGCAATTTCATGCTAGAATCATCATCCGGATGCCAAAATAAACTAAATACAGCAAAAGATTTGAGTGCACAACGTTTGGTTTAGATTTGACAGCCATAATCAGCAATTGTGTACATTTGAGCTGAATGTGTCAAAATCTTAAAATTAACAGGTGCCCAAGCAATTTCATGCTAGAATCATCATCCGGATGCCAAAATAAACTAAATACAGCAAAAGATTTGAGTGCACAACGTTTGGTTTAGATTTGACAGCCATTAATCAGCAATTGTGTACATTTGAGCTGAATGTGTCAAAATCTTAAAAATTAACAGGTGCCCAAGCAATTTCATGCTAGAATCATCATCCGGATGCCAAAATAAACTAAATACAGCAAAAGATTTGAGTGCACAACGTTTGTTTAGATTTGACAGCCATAATCAGCAATTGTGTACATTTGAGCTGAATGTGTCAAAATCTTAAAAATTAACAGGTGCCCAAGCAATTTCATGCTAGAATCATCATCCGGATGCCAAAATAAACTAAATACAGCAAAAGATTTGAGTGCACAACGTTTGGTTTAGGTTTGACAGCCATAATCCCCTTTTTATTGCTTTAAATGCGTTTTTTAGCGCATGATTGTACATTTGAGCTGAATGTGTCAAAATCTTAAAATTAACAGGTGCCCAAGCAATTTCATGCTAGAATCATCATCCGGATGCCAAAATAAACTAAATACAGCAAAAGATTTGAGTGCACAACGTTTGGTTTAGATTTGACAGCCATAATCAGCAATTGTGTACATTTGAGCTGAATGTGTCAAAATCTTAAAATTAACAGGTGCCCAAGCAATTTCATGCTAGAATCATCATCCGGATGCCAAAATAAACTAAATACAGCAAAAGATTTGAGTGCACAACGTTTGGTTTAGGTTTGACAGCCATAATCACCTTTTTATTGCTTTTAAATGCGTTTTTAGCGCATGATTGTACATTTGAGCTGAATGTGTCAAAATCTTAAAAATTAACAGGTGCCCAAGCAATTTCATGCTAGAATCATCATCCGGATGCCAAAATAAACTAAATACAGCAAAAGATTTGAGTGCACAACGTTTGGTTTAGATTTGACAGCCATAATCAGCAATTGTGTACATTTGAGCTGAATGTGTCAAAATCTTAAAATTAACAGGTGCCCAAGCAATTTCATGCTAGAATCATCATCCGGATGCCAAAATAAACTAAATACAGCAAAAGATTTTGAGTGCACAACGTTTGGTTTAGGTTTGACAGCCATAATCACCTTTTTATTGCTTTAAATGCGTTTTTAGCGCATGATTGTACATTTGAGCTGAATGTGTCAAAATCTTAAAAATTAACAGGTGCCCAAGCAATTTCATGCTAGAATCATCATCCGGATGCCAAAATAAACTAAATACAGCAAAAGATTTGAGTGCACAACGTTTGGTTTAGGTTTGACAGCCATAATCACCTTTTTATTGCTTTAAATGCGTTTTTTAGCGCATGATTGTACATTTGAGCTGAATGTGTCAAAATCTTAAAAATTAACAGGTGCCCAAGCAATTTCATGCTAGAATCATCATCCGGATGCCAAAATAAACTAAATACAGCAAAAGATTTGAGTGCACAACGTTTGGTTTAGATTTGACAGCCATAATCAGCAATTGTGTACATTTGAGCTGAATGTGTCAAAATCTTAAAAATTAACAGGTGCCCAAGCAATTTCATGCTAGAATCATCATCCGGATGCCAAAATAAACTAAATACAGCAAAGATTTGAGTGCACAACGTTTGGTTTAGATTTGACAGCCATAATCAGCAATTGTGTACATTTGAGCTGAATGTGTCAAAATCTTAAAAATTAACAGGTGCCCCAAGCAATTTCATGCTAGAATCATCATCCGATGCCAAAATAAACTAAATACAGCAAAAGATTTGAGTGCACAACGTTTGGTTTAGGTTTGACAGCCATAATCACCTTTTTATTGCTTTAAATGCGTTTTTAGCGCATGATTGTACATTTGAGCTGAATGTGTCAAAATCTTAAAAATTAACAGGTGCCCAAGCAATTTCATGCTAGAATCATCATCCGGATGCCAAAATAAACTAAATACAGCAAAAGATTTGAGTGCACAACGTTTGGTTTAGGTTTGACAGCCATAATCACCTTTTTATTGCTTTAAATGCGTTTTTAGCGCATGATTGTACATTTGAGGTGAATGTGTCAAAATCTTAAAAATTAACAGGTGCCCAAGCAATTTCATGCTAGAATCATCATCCGGATGCCAAAATAAACTAAATACAGCAAAAGATTTGAGTGCACAACGTTTGGTTTAGGTTTGACAGCCATAATCACCTTTTTATTGCTTTAAATGCGTTTTTTAGCGCATGATTGTACATTTGAGCTGAATGTGTCAAATCTTACAAATTAACAGGTGCCCAAGCAATTTCATGCTAGAATCATCATCCGGATGCCAAAATAAACTAAATACAGCAAAAGATTTGAGTGCACAACGTTTGGTTTAGGTTTGACAGCCATAATCACCTTTTTATTGCTTTAAAATGCGTTTTTAGCGCATGATTGTACATTTGAGCTGAATGTGTCAAAATCTTAAAAATTAACAGGTGCCCAAGCAATTTCATGCTAGAATCATCATCCGGATGCCAAAATAAACTAAATACAGCAAAAGATTTGAGTGCACAACGTTTGGTTTAGATTTGACAGCCATAATCAGCAATTGTGTACATTTGAGCTGAATGTGTCAAAATCTTAAAAATTAACAGGTGCCCAAGCAATTTCATGCTAGAATCATCATCCGGATGCCAAAATAAACTAAATACAGCAAAAGATTTGAGTGCACAACGTTTGGTTTAGGTTTGACAGCCATAATCACCTTTTATTGCTTTAAATGCGTTTTAGCGCATGATTGTACATTTGAGGTGAATGTGTCAAAATCTTAAAAATTAACAGGTGCCCAAGCAATTTCATGCTAGAATCATCATCGGATGCCAAAATAAACTAAATACAGCAAAAGATTTGAGTGCACAACGTTTGGTTTAGGTTTGACAGCCATAATCACCTTTTTATTGCTTTAAATGCGTTTTTAGCGCATGATTGTACATTTGAGCTGAATGTGTCAAAATCTTACAAATTAACAGGTGCCCAAGCAATTTCATGCTAGAATCATCATCCGGATGCCAAATAAACTAAATACAGCAAAAGATTTGAGTGCACAACGTTTGGTTTAGGTTTGACAGCCATAATCACCTTTTTATTGCTTTAAATGCGTTTTTAGCGCATGATTGTACATTTGAGCTGAATGTGTCAAAATCTTAAAAATTAACAGGTGCCCAAGCAATTTCATGCTAGAATCATCATCCGGATGCCAAAATAAACTAAATACAGCAAAAGATTTGAGTGCACAACGTTTGGTTTAGATTTGACAGCCATAATCAGCAATTGTGTACATTTGAGCTGAATGTGTCAAAATCTTAAAAATTAACAGGTGCCCAAGCAATTTCATGCTAGAATCATCATCCGGATGCCAAAATAAACTAAATACAGCAAAAGATTTGAGTGCACAACGTTTGGTTTAGGTTTGACAGCCATAATCACCTTTTTATTGCTTTAAATGCGTTTTTAGCGCATGATTGTACATTTGAGCTGAATGTGTCAAAATCTTAAAAATTAACAGGTGCCCAAGCAATTTCATGCTAGAATCATCATCCGGATGCCAAAAATAAACTAAATACAGCAAAAGATTTGAGTGCACAACGTTTGGTTTAGATTTGACAGCCATAATCAGCAATTGTGTACATTTGAGCTGAATGTGTCAAAATCTTAAAAATTAACAGGTGCCCAAGCAATTTCATGCTAGAATCATCATCCGGATGCCAAAATAAACTAAATACAGCAAAAAGATTTGAGTGCACAACGTTTGGTTTAGGTTTGACAGCCATAATCACCTTTTTATTGCTTTAAATGCGTTTTTAGCGCATGATTGTAACATTTGAGCTGAATGTGTCAAAATCTTAAAAATTAACAGGTGCCCAAGCAATTTCATGCTAGAATCATCATCCGGATGCCAAAATAAACTAAATACAGCAAAAGATTTGAGTGCACAACGTTTGGTTTAGATTTGACAGCCATAATCAGCAATTGTGTACATTTGAGCTGAATGTGTCAAAATCTTAAAAATTAACAGGTGCCCAAGCAATTTCATGCTAGAATCATCATCCGGATGCCAAAATAAACTAAATACAGCAAAAGATTTGAGTGCACAACGTTTGGTTTAGGTTTGACAGCCATAATCACCTTTTTATTGCTTTAAATGCGTTTTTAGCGCATGATTGTACATTTGAGGTGAATGTGTCAAAATCTTAAAAATTAACAGGTGCCCAAGCAATTTCATGCTAGAATCATCATCCGGATGCCAAAATAAACTAAATACAGCAAAAGATTTGAGTGCACAACGTTTGGTTTAGGTTTGACAGCCATAATCACCTTTTTATTGCTTTAAATGCGTTTTTAGCGCATGATTGTACATTTGAGCTGAATGTGTCAAAATCTTACAAATTAACAGGTGCCCAAGCAATTTCATGCTAGAATCATCATCCGGATGCCAAATAAACTAAATACAGCAAAAGATTTGAGTGCACAACGTTTGGTTTAGGTTTGACAGCCATAATCACCTTTTTATTGCTTTAAATGCGTTTTTAGCGCATGATTGTACATTTGAGCTGAATGTGTCAAAATCTTAAAAATTAACAGGTGCCCAAGCAATTTCATGCTAGAATCATCATCCGGATGCCAAATAAACTAAATACAGCAAAGATTTGAGTGCACAACGTTTTGGTTTAGATTTGACAGCATAATCAGCCAATTGTGTACATTTGAGCTGAATGCTGTCAAAATCTTAAAAATTAACGGTGCCCAAGCAATTTCATGCTAGAATCATCATCCGGATGATGATTCTAGCATGAAATTGCTTTGGGCACCTGTTAATTTTTAAGATTTTGACACATTCAGCTCAAATGTACAATCATGCGCTAAAAAACGCATTTAAAGCAATAAAAAGGTGATTATGGCTGTCAAACCTAAACCAAACGTTGTGCACTCAAATCTTTTGCTGTATTTAGTTTATTTTGGCATCCGGATGATGATTCTAGCATGAAATTGCTTGGGCACCTGTTAATTTGTAAGATTTTGACACATTCAGCTCAAATGTACAATCATGCGCTAAAAACGCATTTAAAGCAATAAAAAGGTGATTATGCTGTCAAACCTAAACCAAACGTTGTGCACTCAAATCTTTTGCTGTATTTAGTTTATTTTGGCATCCGGATGATGATTCTAGCATGAAATGCTTGGGCACCTGTTAATTTTTAAGATTTTGACACATTCACCTCAAATGTACAATCATGCGCTAAAAACGCATTTAAAGCAATAAAAAGGTGATTATGGCTGTCAAACCTAACCAAACGTTGTGCACTCAAATCTTTTGCTGTATTTAGTTTATTTTGGCATCCGGATGATGATTCTAGCATGAAATTGCTTGGGCACCTGTTAATTTTTAAGATTTTGACACATTCAGCTCAAATGTACACAATTGCTGATTATGGCTGTCAAATCTAAACCAAACGTTGTGCACTCAAATCTTTTGCTGTATTTAGTTTATTTTGGCATCCGGATGATGATTCTAGCATGAAATTGCTTGGGCACCTGTTAATTTTTAAGATTTTGACACATTCAGCTCAAATGTACAATCATGCGCTAAAACGCATTTAAAGCAATAAAAGGTGATTATGGCTGTCAAACCTAAACCAAACGTTTGTGCACTCAAATCTTTTGCTGTATTTAGTTTATTTTGGCATCCGGATGATGATTCTAGCATGAAATTGCTTGGGCACCTGTTAATTTTTAAGATTTTGACACATTCAGCTCAAATGTACACAATTGCTGATTATGGCTGTCAAATCTAAACCAAACGTTGTGCACTCAAATCTTTTGCTGTATTTAGTTTATTTTGGCATCCGGATGATGATTCTAGCATGAAATTGCTTGGGCACTGTTAATTTTTAAGATTTTGACACATTCAGCTCAAATGTACAATCATGCGCTAAAAACGCATTTAAAGCAATAAAAAGGTGATTATGGCTGTCAAACCTAAACCAAACGTTGTGCACTCAAATCTTTTGCTGTATTTAGTTTATTTTGGCATCCGGATGATGATTCTAGCATGAAATTGCTTGGGCACCTGTTAATTTTTAAGATTTTGACACATTCAGCTCAAATGTACACAATTGCTGATTATGGCTGTCAAATCTAAACCAAACGTTGTGCACTCAAATCTTTTGCTGTATTTAGTTTATTTTGGCATCCGGATGATGATTCTAGCATGAAATTGCTTGGGCACCTGTTAATTTTTAAGATTTTGACACATTCAGCTCAAATGTACAATCATGCGCTAAAAAACGCATTTAAAGCAATAAAAAGGTGATTATGGCTGTCAAACCTAAACCAAACGTTGTGCACTCAAATCTTTTGCTGTATTTAGTTTATTTTGGCATCCGGATGATGATTCTAGCATGAAATTGCTTGGGCACCTGTTAATTTGTAAGATTTTGACACATTCAGCTCAAATGTACAATCATGCGCTAAAAACGCATTTAAAGCAATAAAAAGGTGATTATGGCTGTCAAACCTAAACCAAACGTTGTGCACTCAAATCTTTTGCTGTATTTAGTTTATTTTTGGCATCCGGATGATGATTCTAGCATGAAATTGCTTGGGCACCTGTTAATTTTTAAGATTTTGACACATTCACCTCAAATGTACAATCATGCGCTAAAAACGCATTTAAAGCAATAAAAAGGTGATTATGGCTGTCAAACCTAAACCAAACGTTGTGCACTCAAATCTTTTGCTGTATTTAGTTTATTTTGGCATCCGGATGATGATTCTAGCATGAAATTGCTTGGGCACCTGTTAATTTTTAAGATTTTGACACATTCAGCTCAAATGTACACAATTGCTGATTATGGCTGTCAAATCTAAACCAAACGTTGTGCACTCAAATCTTTTGCTGTATTTAGTTTATTTTGGCATCCGGATGATGATTCTAGCATGAAATTGCTTGGGCACCTGTTAATTTTTAAGATTTTGACACATTCAGCTCAAATGTACAATCATGCGCTAAAAACGCATTTAAAGCAATAAAAAGGTGATTATGGCTGTCAAACCTAAACCAAACGTTGTGCACTCAAATCTTTTGCTGTATTTAGTTTATTTTGGCATCCGGATGATGATTCTAGCATGAAATTGCTTGGGCACCTGTTAATTTGTAAGATTTTGACACATTCAGCTCAAATGTACAATCATGCGCTAAAAACGCATATTAAAGCAATAAAAAGGTGATTATGGCTGTCAAACCTAAACCAAACGTTGTGCACTCAAATCTTTTGCTGTATTTAGTTTATTTTGGCATCCGGATGATGATTCTAGCATGAAATTGCTTGGGCACCTGTTAATTTTTAAGATTTTGACACATTCACCTCAAATGTACAATCATGCGCTAAAAACGCATTTAAAGCAATAAAAAGGTGATTATGGCTGTCAAACCTAAACCAAACGTTGTGCACTCAAATCTTTTGCTGTATTTAGTTTATTTTGGCATCCGGATGATGATTCTAGCATGAAATTGCTTGGGCACCTGTTAATTTTTAAGATTTTGACACATTCAGCTCAAATGTACAATCATGCGCTAAAAACGCATTTAAAGCAATAAAAAGGTGATTATGGCTGTCAAACCTAAACCAAACGTTGTGCACTCAAATCTTTTGCTGTATTTAGTTTATTTTTGGCATCCGGATGATGATTCTAGCATGAAATTGCTTGGGGCACCTGTTAATTTTTAAGATTTTGACACATTCAGCTCAAATGTACACAATTGCTGATTATGGCTGTCAAATCTAAACCAAACGTTGTGCACTCAAATCTTTTGCTGTATTTAGTTTATTTTGGCATCCGGATGATGATTCTAGCATGAAATTGCTTGGGCACCTGTTAATTTTTAAGATTTTGACACATTCAGCTCAAATGTACACAATTGCTGATTATGGCTGTCAAATCTAAACCAAACGTTGTGCACTCAAATCTTTTGCTGTATTTAGTTTATTTTGGCATCCGGATGATGATTCTAGCATGAAATTGCTTGGGCACCTGTTAATTTTTAAGATTTTGACACATTCAGCTCAAATGTACAATCATGCGCTAAAAACGCATTTAAAGCAATAAAAAGGTGATTATGGCTGTCAAACCTAAACCAAACGTTGTGCACTCAAATCTTTTGCTGTATTTAGTTTATTTTGGCATCCGGATGATGATTCTAGCATGAAATTGCTTGGGCACCTGTTAATTTTTAAGATTTTGACACATTCAGCTCAAATGTACAATCATGCGCTAAAAACGCATTTAAAGCAATAAAAAGGTGATTATGGCTGTCAAACCTAAACCAAACGTTGTGCACTCAAATCTTTTGCTGTATTTAGTTTATTTTGGCATCCGGATGATGATTCTAGCATGAAATTGCTTGGGCACCTGTTAATTTTTAAGATTTTGACACATTCAGCTCAAATGTACACAATTGCTGATTATGGCTGTCAAATCTAAACCAAACGTTGTGCACTCAAATCTTTTGCTGTATTTAGTTTATTTTGGCATCCGGATGATGATTCTAGCATGAAATTGCTTGGGCACCTGTTAATTTTTAAGATTTTGACACATTCAGCTCAAATGTACAATCATGCGCTAAAAACGCATTTAAAGCAATAAAAAGGTGATTATGGCTGTCAAACTAAACCAAACGTTGTGCACTCAAATCTTTTGCTGTATTTAGTTTATTTTGGCATCCGGATGATGATTCTAGCATGAAATTGCTTGGGCACCTGTTAATTTTTAAGATTTTGACACATTCAGCTCAAATGTACACAATTGCTGATTATGGCTGTCAAATCTAAACCAAACGTTGTGCACTCAAATCTTTTGCTGTATTTAGTTTATTTTGGCATCCGGATGATGATTCTAGCATGAAATTGCTTGGGCACCTGTTAATTTTTAAGATTTTGACACATTCAGCTCAAATGTACAATCATGCGCTAAAAACGCATTTAAAGCAATAAAAAGGGGATTATGGCTGTCAAACCTAAACCAAACGTTGTGCACTCAAATCTTTTGCTGTATTTAGTTTATTTTGGCATCCGGATGATGATTCTAGCATGAAATTGCTTGGGCACCTGTTAATTTTTAAGATTTTGACACATTCAGCTCAAATGTACACAATTGCTGATTATGGCTGTCAAATCTAAACCAAACGTTGTGCACTCAAATCTTTTGCTGTATTTAGTTTATTTTGGCATCCGGATGATGATTCTAGCATGAAATTGCTTGGGCACCTGTTAATTTTTAAGATTTTGACACATTCAGCTCAAATGTACACAATTGCTGATTATGGCTGTCAAATCTAAACCAAACGTTGTGCACTCAAATCTTTTGCTGTATTTAGTTTATTTTGGCATCCGGATGATGATTCTAGCATGAAATTGCTTGGGCACCTGTTAATTTTTAAGATTTTGACACATTCAGCTCAAATGTACACAATTGCTGATTATGGCTGTCAAATCTAAACCAAACGTTGTGCACTCAAATCTTTTGCTGTATTTAGTTTATTTTGGCATCCGGATGATGATTCTAGCATGAAATTGCTTGGGCACCTGTTAATTTTTAAGATTTTGACACATTCAGCTCAAATGTACAATCATGCGCTAAAAACGCATTTAAAGCAATAAAAAGGGGATTATGGCTGTCAAACCTAAACCAAACGTTGTGCACTCAAATCTTTTGCTGTATTTAGTTTATTTTGGCATCCGGATGATGATTCTAGCATGAAATTGCTTGGGCACCTGTTAATTTTTAAGATTTTGACACATTCAGCTCAAATGTACAATCATGCGCTAAAAACGCATTTAAAGCAATAAAAAGGTGATTATGGCTGTCAAACCTAAACCAAACGTTGTGCACTCAAATCTTTTGCTGTATTTAGTTTATTTTGGCATCCGGATGATGATTCTAGCATGAAATTGCTTGGGCACCTGTTAATTTTTAAGATTTTGACACATTCAGCTCAAATGTACACAATTGCTGATTATGGCTGTCAAATCTAAACCAAACGTTGTGCACTCAAATCTTTTGCTGTATTTAGTTTATTTTGGCATCCGGATGATGATTCTAGCATGAAATTGCTTGGGCACCTGTTAATTTTTAAGATTTTGACACATTCAGCTCAAATGTACAATCATGCGCTAAAAACGCATTTAAAGCAATAAAAAGGTGATTATGGCTGTCAAACCTAAACCAAACGTTGTGCACTCAAATCTTTTGCTGTATTTAGTTTATTTTGGCATCCGGATGATGATTCTAGCATGAAATTGCTTGGGCACCTGTTAATTTTTAAGATTTTGACACATTCAGCTCAAATGTACACAATTGCTGATTATGGCTGTCAAATCTAAACCAAACGTTGTGCACTCAAATCTTTTGCTGTATTTAGTTTATTTTGGCATCCGGATGATGATTCTAGCATGAAATTGCTTGGGCACCTGTTAATTTTTAAGATTTTGACACATTCAGCTCAAATGTACAATCATGCGCTAAAAACGCATTTAAAGCAATAAAAAGGTGATTATGGCTGTCAAACCTAAACCAAACGTTGTGCACTCAAATCTTTTGCTGTATTTAGTTTATTTTGGCATCCGGATGATGATTCTAGCATGAAATTGCTTGGGCACCTGTTAATTTGTAAGATTTTGACACATTCAGCTCAAATGTACAATCATGCGCTAAAAACGCATTTAAAGCAATAAAAAGGTGATTATGGCTGTCAAACCTAAACCAAACGTTGTGCACTCAAATCTTTTGCTGTATTTAGTTTATTTTGGCATCCGGATGATGATTCTAGCATGAAATTGCTTGGGCACCTGTTAATTTTTAAGATTTTGACACATTCACCTCAAATGTACAATCATGCGCTAAAAACGCATTTAAAGCAATAAAAAGGTGATTATGGCTGTCAAACCTAAACCAAACGTTGTGCACTCAAATCTTTTGCTGTATTTAGTTTATTTTGGCATCCGGATGATGATTCTAGCATGAAATTGCTTGGGCACCTGTTAATTTTTAAGATTTTGACACATTCAGCTCAAATGTACACAATTGCTGATTATGGCTGTCAAATCTAAACCAAACGTTGTGCACTCAAATCTTTTGCTGTATTTAGTTTATTTTGGCATCCGGATGATGATTCTAGCATGAAATTGCTTGGGCACCTGTTAATTTTTAAGATTTTGACACATTCAGCTCAAATGTACAATCATGCGCTAAAAACGCATTTAAAGCAATAAAAAGGTGATTATGGCTGTCAAACCTAAACCAAACGTTGTGCACTCAAATCTTTTGCTGTATTTAGTTTATTTTGGCATCCGGATGATGATTCTAGCATGAAATTGCTTGGGCACCTGTTAATTTGTAAGATTTTGACACATTCAGCTCAAATGTACAATCATGCGCTAAAAACGCATTTAAAGCAATAAAAAGGTGATTATGGCTGTCAAACCTAAACCAAACGTTGTGCACTCAAATCTTTTGCTGTATTTAGTTTATTTTGGCATCCGGATGATGATTCTAGCATGAAATTGCTTGGGCACCTGTTAATTTTTAAGATTTTGACACATTCACCTCAAATGTACAATCATGCGCTAAAAACGCATTTAAAGCAATAAAAAGGTGATTATGGCTGTCAAACCTAAACCAAACGTTGTGCACTCAAATCTTTTGCTGTATTTAGTTTATTTTGGCATCCGGATGATGATTCTAGCATGAAATTGCTTGGGCACCTGTTAATTTTTAAGATTTTGACACATTCAGCTCAAATGTACAATCATGCGCTAAAAACGCATTTAAAGCAATAAAAAGGTGATTATGGCTGTCAAACCTAAACCAAACGTTGTGCACTCAAATCTTTTGCTGTATTTAGTTTATTTTGGCATCCGGATGATGATTCTAGCATGAAATTGCTTGGGCACCTGTTAATTTTTAAGATTTTGACACATTCAGCTCAAATGTACACAATTGCTGATTATGGCTGTCAAATCTAAACCAAACGTTGTGCACTCAAATCTTTTGCTGTATTTAGTTTATTTTGGCATCCGGATGATGATTCTAGCATGAAATTGCTTGGGCACCTGTTAATTTTTAAGATTTTGACACATTCAGCTCAAATGTACACAATTGCTGATTATGGCTGTCAAATCTAAACCAAACGTTGTGCACTCAAATCTTTTGCTGTATTTAGTTTATTTTGGCATCCGGATGATGATTCTAGCATGAAATTGCTTGGGCACCTGTTAATTTTTAAGATTTTGACACATTCAGCTCAAATGTACAATCATGCGCTAAAAACGCATTTAAAGCAATAAAAAGGTGATTATGGCTGTCAAACCTAAACCAAACGTTGTGCACTCAAATCTTTTGCTGTATTTAGTTTATTTTGGCATCCGGATGATGATTCTAGCATGAAATTGCTTGGGCACCTGTTAATTTTTAAGATTTTGACACATTCAGCTCAAATGTACAATCATGCGCTAAAAACGCATTTAAAGCAATAAAAAGGTGATTATGGCTGTCAAACCTAAACCAAACGTTGTGCACTCAAATCTTTTGCTGTATTTAGTTTATTTTGGCATCCGGATGATGATTCTAGCATGAAATTGCTTGGGCACCTGTTAATTTTTAAGATTTTGACACATTCAGCTCAAATGTACACAATTGCTGATTATGGCTGTCAAATCTAAACCAAACGTTGTGCACTCAAATCTTTTGCTGTATTTAGTTTATTTTGGCATCCGGATGATGATTCTAGCATGAAATTGCTTGGGCACCTGTTAATTTTTAAGATTTTGACACATTCAGCTCAAATGTACAATCATGCGCTAAAAACGCATTTAAAGCAATAAAAAGGTGATTATGGCTGTCAAACCTAAACCAAACGTTGTGCACTCAAATCTTTTGCTGTATTTAGTTTATTTTGGCATCCGGATGATGATTCTAGCATGAAATTGCTTGGGCACCTGTTAATTTTTAAGATTTTGACACATTCAGCTCAAATGTACACAATTGCTGATTATGGCTGTCAAATCTAAACCAAACGTTGTGCACTCAAATCTTTTGCTGTATTTAGTTTATTTTGGCATCCGGATGATGATTCTAGCATGAAATTGCTTGGGCACCTGTTAATTTTTAAGATTTTGACACATTCAGCTCAAATGTACAATCATGCGCTAAAAACGCATTTAAAGCAATAAAAAGGGGATTATGGCTGTCAAACCTAAACCAAACGTTGTGCACTCAAATCTTTTGCTGTATTTAGTTTATTTTGGCATCCGGATGATGATTCTAGCATGAAATTGCTTGGGCACCTGTTAATTTTTAAGATTTTGACACATTCAGCTCAAATGTACACAATTGCTGATTATGGCTGTCAAATCTAAACCAAACGTTGTGCACTCAAATCTTTTGCTGTATTTAGTTTATTTTGGCATCCGGATGATGATTCTAGCATGAAATTGCTTGGGCACCTGTTAATTTTTAAGATTTTGACACATTCAGCTCAAATGTACACAATTGCTGATTATGGCTGTCAAATCTAAACCAAACGTTGTGCACTCAAATCTTTTGCTGTATTTAGTTTATTTTGGCATCCGGATGATGATTCTAGCATGAAATTGCTTGGGCACCTGTTAATTTTTAAGATTTTGACACATTCAGCTCAAATGTACACAATTGCTGATTATGGCTGTCAAATCTAAACCAAACGTTGTGCACTCAAATCTTTTGCTGTATTTAGTTTATTTTGGCATCCGGATGATGATTCTAGCATGAAATTGCTTGGGCACCTGTTAATTTTTAAGATTTTGACACATTCAGCTCAAATGTACAATCATGCGCTAAAAACGCATTTAAAGCAATAAAAAGGGGATTATGGCTGTCAAACCTAAACCAAACGTTGTGCACTCAAATCTTTTGCTGTATTTAGTTTATTTTGGCATCCGGATGATGATTCTAGCATGAAATTGCTTGGGCACCTGTTAATTTTTAAGATTTTGACACATTCAGCTCAAATGTACACAATTGCTGATTATGGCTGTCAAATCTAAACCAAACGTTGTGCACTCAAATCTTTTGCTGTATTTAGTTTATTTTGGCATCCGGATGATGATTCTAGCATGAAATTGCTTGGGCACCTGTTAATTTTTAAGATTTTGACACATTCAGCTCAAATGTACAATCATGCGCTAAAAACGCATTTAAAGCAATAAAAAGGTGATTATGGCTGTCAAACCTAAACCAAACGTTGTGCACTCAAATCTTTTGCTGTATTTAGTTTATTTTGGCATCCGGATGATGATTCTAGCATGAAATTGCTTGGGCACCTGTTAATTTTTAAGATTTTGACACATTCAGCTCAAATGTACACAATTGCTGATTATGGCTGTCAAATCTAAACCAAACGTTGTGCACTCAAATCTTTTGCTGTATTTAGTTTATTTTGGCATCCGGATGATGATTCTAGCATGAAATTGCTTGGGCACCTGTTAATTTTTAAGATTTTGACACATTCACCTCAAATGTACAATCATGCGCTAAAAACGCATTTAAAGCAATAAAAAGGTGATTATGGCTGTCAAACCTAAACCAAACGTTGTGCACTCAAATCTTTTGCTGTATTTAGTTTATTTTGGCATCCGGATGATGATTCTAGCATGAAATTGCTTGGGCACCTGTTAATTTTTAAGATTTTGACACATTCAGCTCAAATGTACAATCATGCGCTAAAAACGCATTTAAAGCAATAAAAAGGTGATTATGGCTGTCAAACCTAAACCAAACGTTGTGCACTCAAATCTTTTGCTGTATTTAGTTTATTTTGGCATCCGGATGATGATTCTAGCATGAAATTGCTTGGGCACCTGTTAATTTTTAAGATTTTGACACATTCAGCTCAAATGTACACAATTGCTGATTATGGCTGTCAAATCTAAACCAAACGTTGTGCACTCAAATCTTTTGCTGTATTTAGTTTATTTTGGCATCCGGATGATGATTCTAGCATGAAATTGCTTGGGCACCTGTTAATTTTTAAGATTTTGACACATTCAGCTCAAATGTACACAATTGCTGATTATGGCTGTCAAATCTAAACCAAACGTTGTGCACTCAAAT
The DNA here is from genome assembly GCF_051991245.1 of Festucalex cinctus. Lineage (NCBI taxonomy): Eukaryota > Metazoa > Chordata > Actinopteri > Syngnathiformes > Syngnathidae > Festucalex > Festucalex cinctus. Next base: position 25,003 of record NW_027520466.1, read on the forward strand.
CTTTTGCTGTATTTAGTTTATTTTGGCATCCGGATGATGATTCTAGCATGAAATTGCTTGGGCACCTGTTAATTTTTAAGATTTTGACACATTCAGCTCAAATGTACAATCATGCGCTAAAAACGCATTTAAAGCAATAAAAAGGTGATTATGGCTGTCAAACCTAAACCAAACGTTGTGCACTCAAATCTTTTGCTGTATTTAGTTTATTTTGGCATCCGGATGATGATTCTAGCATGAAATTGCTTGGGCACCTGTTAATTTTTAAGATTTTGACACATTCAGCTCAAATGTACAATCATGCGCTAAAAACGCATTTAAAGCAATAAAAAGGTGATTATGGCTGTCAAACCTAAACCAAACGTTGTGCACTCAAATCTTTTGCTGTATTTAGTTTATTTTGGCATCCGGATGATGATTCTAGCATGAAATTGCTTGGGCACCTGTTAATTTTTAAGATTTTGACACATTCAGCTCAAATGTACACAATTGCTGATTATGGCTGTCAAATCTAAACCAAACGTTGTGCACTCAAATCTTTTGCTGTATTTAGTTTATTTTGGCATCCGGATGATGATTCTAGCATGAAATTGCTTGGGCACCTGTTAATTTTTAAGATTTTGACACATTCAGCTCAAATGTACAATCATGCGCTAAAAACGCATTTAAAGCAATAAAAAGGTGATTATGGCTGTCAAACCTAAACCAAACGTTGTGCACTCAAATCTTTTGCTGTATTTAGTTTATTTTGGCATCCGGATGATGATTCTAGCATGAAATTGCTTGGGCACCTGTTAATTTTTAAGATTTTGACACATTCAGCTCAAATGTACACAATTGCTGATTATGGCTGTCAAATCTAAACCAAACGTTGTGCACTCAAATCTTTTGCTGTATTTAGTTTATTTTGGCATCCGGATGATGATTCTAGCATGAAATTGCTTGGGCACCTGTTAATTTTTAAGATTTTGACACATTCAGCTCAAATGTACAATCATGCGCTAAAAACGCATTTAAAGCAATAAAAAGGGGATTATGGCTGTCAAACCTAAACCAAACGTTGTGCACTCAAATCTTTTGCTGTATTTAGTTTATTTTGGCATCCGGATGATGATTCTAGCATGAAATTGCTTGGGCACCTGTTAATTTTTAAGATTTTGACACATTCAGCTCAAATGTACACAATTGCTGATTATGGCTGTCAAATCTAAACCAAACGTTGTGCACTCAAATCTTTTGCTGTATTTAGTTTATTTTGGCATCCGGATGATGATTCTAGCATGAAATTGCTTGGGCACCTGTTAATTTTTAAGATTTTGACACATTCAGCTCAAATGTACACAATTGCTGATTATGGCTGTCAAATCTAAACCAAACGTTGTGCACTCAAATCTTTTGCTGTATTTAGTTTATTTTGGCATCCGGATGATGATTCTAGCATGAAATTGCTTGGGCACCTGTTAATTTTTAAGATTTTGACACATTCAGCTCAAATGTACACAATTGCTGATTATGGCTGTCAAATCTAAACCAAACGTTGTGCACTCAAATCTTTTGCTGTATTTAGTTTATTTTGGCATCCGGATGATGATTCTAGCATGAAATTGCTTGGGCACCTGTTAATTTTTAAGATTTTGACACATTCAGCTCAAATGTACAATCATGCGCTAAAAACGCATTTAAAGCAATAAAAAGGGGATTATGGCTGTCAAACCTAAACCAAACGTTGTGCACTCAAATCTTTTGCTGTATTTAGTTTATTTTGGCATCCGGATGATGATTCTAGCATGAAATTGCTTGGGCACCTGTTAATTTTTAAGATTTTGACACATTCAGCTCAAATGTACACAATTGCTGATTATGGCTGTCAAATCTAAACCAAACGTTGTGCACTCAAATCTTTTGCTGTATTTAGTTTATTTTGGCATCCGGATGATGATTCTAGCATGAAATTGCTTGGGCACCTGTTAATTTTTAAGATTTTGACACATTCACCTCAAATGTACAATCATGCGCTAAAAACGCATTTAAAGCAATAAAAAGGTGATTATGGCTGTCAAACCTAAACCAAACGTTGTGCACTCAAATCTTTTGCTGTATTTAGTTTATTTTGGCATCCGGATGATGATTCTAGCATGAAATTGCTTGGGCACCTGTTAATTTTTAAGATTTTGACACATTCAGCTCAAATGTACACAATTGCTGATTATGGCTGTCAAATCTAAACCAAACGTTGTGCACTCAAATCTTTTGCTGTATTTAGTTTATTTTGGCATCCGGATGATGATTCTAGCATGAAATTGCTTGGGCACCTGTTAATTTTTAAGATTTTGACACATTCAGCTCAAATGTACAATCATGCGCTAAAAACGCATTTAAAGCAATAAAAAGGGGATTATGGCTGTCAAACCTAAACCAAACGTTGTGCACTCGAATCTTTTGCTGTATTTAGTTTATTTTGGTATCCGGATGATGATTCTAGCATGAAATTGCTTGGGCACCTGTTAATTTTTAAGATTTTGACACATTCAGCTCAAATGTACAATCATGCGCTAAAAACGCATTTAAAGCAATAAAAAGGTGATTATGGCTGTCAAACCTAAACCAAACGTTGTGCACTCAAATCTTTTGCTGTATTTAGTTTATTTTGGCATCCGGATGATGATTCTAGCATGAAATTGCTTGGGCACCTGTTAATTTTTAAGATTTTGACACATTCAGCTCAAATGTACAATCATGCGCTAAAAACGCATTTAAAGCAATAAAAAGGTGATTATGGCTGTCAAACCTAAACCAAACGTTGTGCACTCAAATCTTTTGCTGTATTTAGTTTATTTTGGCATCCGGATGATGATTCTAGCATGAAATTGCTTGGGCACCTGTTAATTTTTAAGATTTTGACACATTCAGCTCAAATGTACACAATTGCTGATTATGGCTGTCAAATCTAAACCAAACGTTGTGCACTCAAATCTTTTGCTGTATTTAGTTTATTTTGGCATCCGGATGATGATTCTAGCATGAAATTGCTTGGGCACCTGTTAATTTTTAAGATTTTGACACATTCAGCTCAAATGTACAATCATGCGCTAAAAACGCATTTAAAGCAATAAAAAGGTGATTATGGCTGTCAAACCTAAACAAAACGTTGTGCACTCAAATCTTTTGCTGTATTTAGTTTATTTTGGCATCCGGATGATGATTCTAGCATGAAATTGCTTGGGCACCTGTTAATTTTTAAGATTTTGACACATTCAGCTCAAATGTACACAATTGCTGATTATGGCTGTCAAATCTAAACCAAACGTTGTGCACTCAAATCTTTTGCTGTATTTAGTTTATTTTGGCATCCGGATGATGATTCTAGCATGAAATTGCTTGGGCACCTGTTAATTTTTAAGATTTTGACACATTCAGCTCAAATGTACAATCATGCGCTAAAAACGCATTTAAAGCAATAAAAAGGGGATTATGGCTGTCAAACCTAAACCAAACGTTGTGCACTCAAATCTTTTGCTGTATTTAGTTTATTTTGGCATCCGGATGATGATTCTAGCATGAAATTGCTTGGGCACCTGTTAATTTGTAAGATTTTGACACATTCAGCTCAAATGTACAATCATGCGCTAAAAACGCATTTAAAGCAATAAAAAGGTGATTATGGCTGTCAAACCTAAACCAAACTTTGTGCACTCAAATCTTTTGCTGTATTTAGTTTATTTTGGCATCCGGATGATGATTCTAGCATGAAATTGCTTGGGCACCTGTTAATTTTTAAGATTTTGACACATTCACCTCAAATGTACAATCATGCGCTAAAAACGCATTTAAAGCAATAAAAAGGTGATTATGGCTGTCAAACCTAAACCAAACGTTGTGCACTCAAATCTTTTGCTGTATTTAGTTTATTTTGGCATCCGGATGATGATTCTAGCATGAAATTGCTTGGGCACCTGTTAATTTTTAAGATTTTGACACATTCAGCTCAAATGTACACAATTGCTGATTATGGCTGTCAAATCTAAACCAAACGTTGTGCACTCAAATCTTTTGCTGTATTTAGTTTATTTTGGCATCCGGATGATGATTCTAGCATGAAATTGCTTGGGCACCTGTTAATTTTTAAGATTTTGACACATTCAGCTCAAATGTACAATCATGCGCTAAAAACGCATTTAAAGCAATAAAAAGGTGATTATGGCTGTCAAACCTAAACCAAACGTTGTGCACTCAAATCTTTTGCTGTATTTAGTTTATTTTGGCATCCGGATGATGATTCTAGCATGAAATTGCTTGGGCACCTGTTAATTTGTAAGATTTTGACACATTCAGCTCAAATGTACAATCATGCGCTAAAAACGCATTTAAAGCAATAAAAAGGTGATTATGGCTGTCAAACCTAAACCAAACGTTGTGCACTCAAATCTTTTGCTGTATTTAGTTTATTTTGGCATCCGGATGATGATTCTAGCATGAAATTGCTTGGGCACCTGTTAATTTTTAAGATTTTGACACATTCACCTCAAATGTACAATCATGCGCTAAAAACGCATTTAAAGCAATAAAAAGGTGATTATGGCTGTCAAACCTAAACCAAACGTTGTGCACTCAAATCTTTTGCTGTATTTAGTTTATTTTGGCATCCGGATGATGATTCTAGCATGAAATTGCTTGGGCACCTGTTAATTTTTAAGATTTTGACACATTCAGCTCAAATGTACAATCATGCGCTAAAAACGCATTTAAAGCAATAAAAAGGTGATTATGGCTGTCAAACCTAAACCAAACGTTGTGCACTCAAATCTTTTGCTGTATTTAGTTTATTTTGGCATCCGGATGATGATTCTAGCATGAAATTGCTTGGGCACCTGTTAATTTTTAAGATTTTGACACATTCAGCTCAAATGTACACAATTGCTGATTATGGCTGTCAAATCTAAACCAAACGTTGTGCACTCAAATCTTTTGCTGTATTTAGTTTATTTTGGCATCCGGATGATGATTCTAGCATGAAATTGCTTGGGCACCTGTTAATTTTTAAGATTTTGACACATTCAGCTCAAATGTACACAATTGCTGATTATGGCTGTCAAATCTAAACCAAACGTTGTGCACTCAAATCTTTTGCTGTATTTAGTTTATTTTGGCATCCGGATGATGATTCTAGCATGAAATTGCTTGGGCACCTGTTAATTTTTAAGATTTTGACACATTCAGCTCAAATGTACAATCATGCGCTAAAAACGCATTTAAAGCAATAAAAAGGTGATTATGGCTGTCAAACCTAAACCAAACGTTGTGCACTCAAATCTTTTGCTGTATTTAGTTTATTTTGGCATCCGGATGATGATTCTAGCATGAAATTGCTTGGGCACCTGTTAATTTTTAAGATTTTGACACATTCAGCTCAAATGTACAATCATGCGCTAAAAACGCATTTAAAGCAATAAAAAGGTGATTATGGCTGTCAAACCTAAACCAAACGTTGTGCACTCAAATCTTTTGCTGTATTTAGTTTATTTTGGCATCCGGATGATGATTCTAGCATGAAATTGCTTGGGCACCTGTTAATTTTTAAGATTTTGACACATTCAGCTCAAATGTACACAATTGCTGATTATGGCTGTCAAATCTAAACCAAACGTTGTGCACTCAAATCTTTTGCTGTATTTAGTTTATTTTGGCATCCGGATGATGATTCTAGCATGAAATTGCTTGGGCACCTGTTAATTTTTAAGATTTTGACACATTCAGCTCAAATGTACAATCATGCGCTAAAAACGCATTTAAAGCAATAAAAAGGTGATTATGGCTGTCAAACCTAAACCAAACGTTGTGCACTCAAATCTTTTGCTGTATTTAGTTTATTTTGGCATCCGGATGATGATTCTAGCATGAAATTGCTTGGGCACCTGTTAATTTTTAAGATTTTGACACATTCAGCTCAAATGTACACAATTGCTGATTATGGCTGTCAAATCTAAACCAAACGTTGTGCACTCAAATCTTTTGCTGTATTTAGTTTATTTTGGCATCCGGATGATGATTCTAGCATGAAATTGCTTGGGCACCTGTTAATTTTTAAGATTTTGACACATTCAGCTCAAATGTACAATCATGCGCTAAAAACGCATTTAAAGCAATAAAAAGGGGATTATGGCTGTCAAACCTAAACCAAACGTTGTGCACTCAAATCTTTTGCTGTATTTAGTTTATTTTGGCATCCGGATGATGATTCTAGCATGAAATTGCTTGGGCACCTGTTAATTTTTAAGATTTTGACACATTCAGCTCAAATGTACACAATTGCTGATTATGGCTGTCAAATCTAAACCAAACGTTGTGCACTCAAATCTTTTGCTGTATTTAGTTTATTTTGGCATCCGGATGATGATTCTAGCATGAAATTGCTTGGGCACCTGTTAATTTTTAAGATTTTGACACATTCAGCTCAAATGTACACAATTGCTGATTATGGCTGTCAAATCTAAACCAAACGTTGTGCACTCAAATCTTTTGCTGTATTTAGTTTATTTTGGCATCCGGATGATGATTCTAGCATGAAATTGCTTGGGCACCTGTTAATTTTTAAGATTTTGACACATTCAGCTCAAATGTACAATCATGCGCTAAAAACGCATTTAAAGCAATAAAAAGGTGATTATGGCTGTCAAACCTAAACCAAACGTTGTGCACTCAAATCTTTTGCTGTATTTAGTTTATTTTGGCATCCGGATGATGATTCTAGCATGAAATTGCTTGGGCACCTGTTAATTTTTAAGATTTTGACACATTCAGCTCAAATGTACACAATTGCTGATTATGGCTGTCAAATCTAAACCAAACGTTGTGCACTCAAATCTTTTGCTGTATTTAGTTTATTTTGTCATCCGGATGATGATTCTAGCATGAAATTGCTTGGGCACCTGTTAATTTTTAAGATTTTGACACATTCAGCTCAAATGTACAATCATGCGCTAAAAACGCATTTAAAGCAATAAAAAGGGGATTATGGCTGTCAAACCTAAACCAAACGTTGTGCACTCAAATCTTTTGCTGTATTTAGTTTATTTTGGCATCCGGATGATGATTCTAGCATGAAATTGCTTGGGCACCTGTTAATTTTTAAGATTTTGACACATTCAGCTCAAATGTACACAATTGCTGATTATGGCTGTCAAATCTAAACCAAACGTTGTGCACTCAAATCTTTTGCTGTATTTAGTTTATTTTGGCATCCGGATGATGATTCTAGCATGAAATTGCTTGGGCACCTGTTAATTTTTAAGATTTTGACACATTCACCTCAAATGTACAATCATGCGCTAAAAACGCATTTAAAGCAATAAAAAGGTGATTATGGCTGTCAAACCTAAACCAAACGTTGTGCACTCAAATCTTTTGCTGTATTTAGTTTATTTTGGCATCCGGATGATGATTCTAGCATGAAATTGCTTGGGCACCTGTTAATTTTTAAGATTTTGACACATTCAGCTCAAATGTACACAATTGCTGATTATGGCTGTCAAATCTAAACCAAACGTTGTGCACTCAAATCTTTTGCTGTATTTAGTTTATTTTGGCATCCGGATGATGATTCTAGCATGAAATTGCTTGGGCACCTGTTAATTTTTAAGATTTTGACACATTCAGCTCAAATGTACAATCATGCGCTAAAAACGCATTTAAAGCAATAAAAAGGTGATTATGGCTGTCAAACCTAAACCAAACGTTGTGCACTCAAATCTTTTGCTGTATTTAGTTTATTTTGGCATCCGGATGATGATTCTAGCATGAAATTGCTTGGGCACCTGTTAATTTGTAAGATTTTGACACATTCAGCTCAAATGTACAATCATGCGCTAAAAACGCATTTAAAGCAATAAAAAGGTGATTATGGCTGTCAAACCTAAACCAAACGTTGTGCACTCAAATCTTTTGCTGTATTTAGTTTATTTTGGCATCCGGATGATGATTCTAGCATGAAATTGCTTGGGCACCTGTTAATTTTTAAGATTTTGACACATTCACCTCAAATGTACAATCATGCGCTAAAAACGCATTTAAAGCAATAAAAAGGTGATTATGGCTGTCAAACCTAAACCAAACGTTGTGCACTCAAATCTTTTGCTGTATTTAGTTTATTTTGGCATCCGGATGATGATTCTAGCATGAAATTGCTTGGGCACCTGTTAATTTTTAAGATTTTGACACATTCAGCTCAAATGTACAATCATGCGCTAAAAACGCATTTAAAGCAATAAAAAGGTGATTATGGCTGTCAAACCTAAACCAAACGTTGTGCACTCAAATCTTTTGCTGTATTTAGTTTATTTTGGCATCCGGATGATGATTCTAGCATGAAATTGCTTGGGCACCTGTTAATTTTTAAGATTTTGACACATTCAGCTCAAATGTACACAATTGCTGATTATGGCTGTCAAATCTAAACCAAACGTTGTGCACTCAAATCTTTTGCTGTATTTAGTTTATTTTGGCATCCGGATGATGATTCTAGCATGAAATTGCTTGGGCACCTGTTAATTTTTAAGATTTTGACACATTCAGCTCAAATGTACACAATTGCTGATTATGGCTGTCAAATCTAAACCAAACGTTGTGCACTCAAATCTTTTGCTGTATTTAGTTTATTTTGGCATCCGGATGATGATTCTAGCATGAAATTGCTTGGGCACCTGTTAATTTTTAAGATTTTGACACATTCAGCTCAAATGTACAATCATGCGCTAAAAACGCATTTAAAGCAATAAAAAGGTGATTATGGCTGTCAAACCTAAACCAAACGTTGTGCACTCAAATCTTTTGCTGTATTTAGTTTATTTTGGCATCCGGATGATGATTCTAGCATGAAATTGCTTGGGCACCTGTTAATTTTTAAGATTTTGACACATTCAGCTCAAATGTACACAATTGCTGATTATGGCTGTCAAATCTAAACCAAACGTTGTGCACTCAAATCTTTTGCTGTATTTAGTTTATTTTGGCATCCGGATGATGATTCTAGCATGAAATTGCTTGGGCACCTGTTAATTTTTAAGATTTTGACACATTCAGCTCAAATGTACAATCATGCGCTAAAAACGCATTTAAAGCAATAAAAAGGGGATTATGGCTGTCAAACCTAAACCAAACGTTGTGCACTCAAATCTTTTGCTGTATTTAGTTTATTTTGGCATCCGGATGATGATTCTAGCATGAAATTGCTTGGGCACCTGTTAATTTTTAAGATTTTGACACATTCAGCTCAAATGTACACAATTGCTGATTATGGCTGTCAAATCTAAACCAAACGTTGTGCACTCAAATCTTTTGCTGTATTTAGTTTATTTTGGCATCCGGATGATGATTCTAGCATGAAATTGCTTGGGCACCTGTTAATTTTTAAGATTTTGACACATTCACCTCAAATGTACAATCATGCGCTAAAAACGCTTTTAAAGCAATAAAAAGGTGATTATGGCTGTCAAACCTAAACCAAACGTTGTGCACTCAAATCTTTTGCTGTATTTAGTTTATTTTGGCATCCGGATGATGATTCTAGCATGAAATTGCTTGGGCACCTGTTAATTTTTAAGATTTTGACACATTCAGCTCAAATGTACACAATTGCTGATTATGGCTGTCAAATCTAAACCAAACGTTGTGCACTCAAATCTTTTGCTGTATTTAGTTTATTTTGGCATCCGGATGATGATTCTAGCATGAAATTGCTTGGGCACCTGTTAATTTTTAAGATTTTGACACATTCAGCTCAAATGTACAATCATGCGCTAAAAACGCATTTAAAGCAATAAAAAGGTGATTATGGCTGTCAAACCTAAACCAAACGTTGTGCACTCAAATCTTTTGCTGTATTTAGTTTATTTTGGCATCCGGATGATGATTCTAGCATGAAATTGCTTGGGCACCTGTTAATTTGTAAGATTTTGACACATTCAGCTCAAATGTACAATCATGCGCTAAAAACGCATTTAAAGCAATAAAAAGGTGATTATGGCTGTCAAACCTAAACCAAACGTTGTGCACTCAAATCTTTTGCTGTATTTAGTTTATTTTGGCATCCGGATGATGATTCTAGCATGAAATTGCTTGGGCACCTGTTAATTTTTAAGATTTTGACACATTCACCTCAAATGTACAATCATGCGCTAAAAACGCATTTAAAGCAATAAAAAGGTGATTATGGCTGTCAAACCTAAACCAAACGTTGTGCACTCAAATCTTTTGCTGTATTTAGTTTATTTTGGCATCCGGATGATGATTCTAGCATGAAATTGCTTGGGCACCTGTTAATTTTTAAGATTTTGACACATTCAGCTCAAATGTACAATCATGCGCTAAAAACGCATTTAAAGCAATAAAAAGGTGATTATGGCTGTCAAACCTAAACCAAACGTTGTGCACTCAAATCTTTTGCTGTATTTAGTTTATTTTGGCATCCGGATGATGATTCTAGCATGAAATTGCTTGGGCACCTGTTAATTTTTAAGATTTTGACACATTCAGCTCAAATGTACACAATTGCTGATTATGGCTGTCAAATCTAAACCAAACGTTGTGCACTCAAATCTTTTGCTGTATTTAGTTTATTTTGGCATCCGGATGATGATTCTAGCATGAAATTGCTTGGGCACCTGTTAATTTTTAAGATTTTGACACATTCAGCTCAAATGTACACAATTGCTGATTATGGCTGTCAAATCTAAACCAAACGTTGTGCACTCAAATCTTTTGCTGTATTTAGTTTATTTTGGCATCCGGATGATGATTCTAGCATGAAATTGCTTGGGCACCTGTTAATTTTTAAGATTTTGACACATTCAGCTCAAATGTACAATCATGCGCTAAAAACGCATTTAAAGCAATAAAAAGGTGATTATGGCTGTCAAACCTAAACCAAACGTTGTGCACTCAAATCTTTTGCTGTATTTAGTTTATTTTGGCATCCGGATGATGATTCTAGCATGAAATTGCTTGGGCACCTGTTAATTTTTAAGATTTTGACACATTCAGCTCAAATGTACACAATTGCTGATTATGGCTGTCAAATCTAAACCAAACGTTGTGCACTCAAATCTTTTGCTGTATTTAGTTTATTTTGGCATCCGGATGATGATTCTAGCATGAAATTGCTTGGGCACCTGTTAATTTTTAAGATTTTGACACATTCAGCTCAAATGTACAATCATGCGCTAAAAACGCATTTAAAGCAATAAAAAGGGGATTATGGCTGTCAAACCTAAACCAAACGTTGTGCACTCAAATCTTTTGCTGTATTTAGTTTATTTTGGCATCCGGATGATGATTCTAGCATGAAATTGCTTGGGCACCTGTTAATTTTTAAGATTTTGACACATTCAGCTCAAATGTACACAATTGCTGATTATGGCTGTCAAATCTAAACCAAACGTTGTGCACTCAAATCTTTTGCTGTATTTAGTTTATTTTGGCATCCGGATGATGATTCTAGCATGAAATTGCTTGGGCACCTGTTAATTTTTAAGATTTTGACACATTCAGCTCAAATGTACACAATTGCTGATTATGGCTGTCAAATCTAAACCAAACGTTGTGCACTCAAATCTTTTGCTGTATTTAGTTTATTTTGGCATCCGGATGATGATTCTAGCATGAAATTGCTTGGGCACCTGTTAATTTTTAAGATTTTGACACATTCAGCTCAAATGTACAATCATGCGCTAAAAACGCATTTAAAGCAATAAAAAGGTGATTATGGCTGTCAAACCTAAACCAAACGTTGTGCACTCAAATCTTTTGCTGTATTTAGTTTATTTTGGCATCCGGATGACGATTCTAGCATGAAATTGCTTGGGCACCTGTTAATTTTTAAGATTTTGACACATTCAGCTCAAATGTACACAATTGCTGATTATGGCTGTCAAATCTAAACCAAACGTTGTGCACTCAAATCTTTTGCTGTATTTAGTTTATTTTGGCATCCGGATGATGATTCTAGCATGAAATTGCTTGGGCACCTGTTAATTTTTAAGATTTTGACACATTCAGCTCAAATGTACAATCATGCGCTAAAAACGCATTTAAAGCAATAAAAAGGGGATTATGGCTGTCAAACCTAAACCAAACGTTGTGCACTCAAATCTTTTGCTGTATTTAGTTTATTTTGGCATCCGGATGATGATTCTAGCATGAAATTGCTTGGGCACCTGTTAATTTTTAAGATTTTGACACATTCAGCTCAAATGTACACAATTGCTGATTATGGCTGTCAAATCTAAACCAAACGTTGTGCACTCAAATCTTTTGCTGTATTTAGTTTATTTTGGCATCCGGATGATGATTCTAGCATGAAATTGCTTGGGCACCTGTTAATTTTTAAGATTTTGACACATTCACCTCAAATGTACAATCATGCGCTAAAAACGCATTTAAAGCAATAAAAAGGTGATTATGGCTGTCAAACCTAAACCAAACGTTGTGCACTCAAATCTTTTGCTGTATTTAGTTTATTTTGGCATCCGGATGATGATTCTAGCATGAAATTGCTTGGGCACCTGTTAATTTTTAAGATTTTGACACATTCAGCTCAAATGTACACAATTGCTGATTATGGCTGTCAAATCTAAACCAAACGTTGTGCACTCAAATCTTTTGCTGTATTTAGTTTATTTTGGCATCCGGATGATGATTCTAGCATGAAATTGCTTGGGCACCTGTTAATTTTTAAGATTTTGACACATTCAGCTCAAATGTACAATCATGCGCTAAAAACGCATTTAAAGCAATAAAAAGGGGATTATGGCTGTCAAACCTAAACCAAACGTTGTGCACTCGAATCTTTTGCTGTATTTAGTTTATTTTGGTATCCGGATGATGATTCTAGCATGAAATTGCTTGGGCACCTGTTAATTTTTAAGATTTTGACACATTCAGCTCAAATGTACACAATTGCTGATTATGGCTGTCAAATCTAAACCAAACGTTGTGCACTCAAATCTTTTGCTGTATTTAGTTTATTTTGGCATCCGGATGATGATTCTAGCATGAAATTGCTTGGGCACCTGTTAATTTTTAAGATTTTGACACATTCAGCTCAAATGTACAATCATGCGCTAAAAACGCATTTAAAGCAATAAAAAGGTGATTATGGCTGTCAAACCTAAACCAAACGTTGTGCACTCAAATCTTTTGCTGTATTTAGTTTATTTTGGCATCCGGATGATGATTCTAGCATGAAATTGCTTGGGCACCTGTTAATTTTTAAGATTTTGACACATTCAGCTCAAATGTACACAATTGCTGATTATGGCTGTCAAATCTAAACCAAACGTTGTGCACTCAAATCTTTTGCTGTATTTAGTTTATTTTGGCATCCGGATGATGATTCTAGCATGAAATTGCTTGGGCACCTGTTAATTTTTAAGATTTTGACACATTCAGCTCAAATGTACAATCATGCGCTAAAAACGCATTTAAAGCAATAAAAAGGTGATTATGGCTGTCAAACCTAAAGCAAACGTTGTGCACTCAAATCTTTTGCTGTATTTAGTTTATTTTGGCATCCGGATGATGATTCTAGCATGAAATTGCTTGGGCACCTGTTAATTTTTAAGATTTTGACACATTCAGCTCAAATGTACACAATTGCTGATTATGGCTGTCAAATCTAAACCAAACGTTGTGCACTCAAATCTTTTGCTGTATTTAGTTTATTTTGGCATCCGGATGATGATTCTAGCATGAAATTGCTTGGGCACCTGTTAATTTTTAAGATTTTGACACATTCAGCTCAAATGTACAATCCTGCGCTAAAAACGCATTTAAAGCAATAAAAAGGTGATTATGGCTGTCAAACCTAAACCAAACGTTGTGCACTCAAATCTTTTGCTGTATTTAGTTTATTTTGGCATCCGGATGATGATTCTAGCATGAAATTGCTTGGGCACCTGTTAATTTTTAAGATTTTGACACATTCAGCTCAAATGTACACAATTGCTGATTATGGCTGTCAAATCTAAACCAAACGTTGTGCACTCAAATCTTTTGCTGTATTTAGTTTATTTTGGCATCCGGATGATGATTCTAGCATGAAATTGCTTGGGCACCTGTTAATTTTTAAGATTTTGACACATTCAGCTCAAATGTACAATCATGCGCTAAAAACGCATTTAAAGCAATAAAAAGGTGATTATGGCTGTCAAACCTAAACCAAACGTTGTGCACTCAAATCTTTTGCTGTATTTAGTTTATTTTGGCATCCGGATGATGATTCTAGCATGAAATTGCTTGGGCACCTGTTAATTTTTAAGATTTTGACACATTCAGCTCAAATGTACACAATTGCTGATTATGGCTGTCAAATCTAAACCAAACGTTGTGCACTCAAATCTTTTGCTGTATTTAGTTTATTTTGTCATCCGGATGATGATTCTAGCATGAAATTGCTTGGGCACCTGTTAATTTTTAAGATTTTGACACATTCAGCTCAAATGTACAATCATGCGCTAAAAACGCATTTAAAGCAATAAAAAGGGGATTATGGCTGTCAAACCTAAACCAAACGTTGTGCACTCAAATCTTTTGCTGTATTTAGTTTATTTTGGCATCCGGATGATGATTCTAGCATGAAATTGCTTGGGCACCTGTTAATTTTTAAGATTTTGACACATTCAGCTCAAATGTACACAATTGCTGATTATGGCTGTCAAATCTAAACCAAACGTTGTGCACTCAAATCTTTTGCTGTATTTAGTTTATTTTGGCATCCGGATGATGATTCTAGCATGAAATTGCTTGGGCACCTGTTAATTTTTAAGATTTTGACACATTCACCTCAAATGTACAATCATGCGCTAAAAACGCATTTAAAGCAATAAAAAGGTGATTATGGCTGTCAAACCTAAACCAAACGTTGTGCACTCAAATCTTTTGCTGTATTTAGTTTATTTTGGCATCCGGATGATGATTCTAGCATGAAATTGCTTGGGCACCTGTTAATTTTTAAGATTTTGACACATTCAGCTCAAATGTACACAATTGCTGATTATGGCTGTCAAATCTAAACCAAACGTTGTGCACTCAAATCTTTTGCTGTATTTAGTTTATTTTGGCATCCGGATGATGATTCTAGCATGAAATTGCTTGGGCACCTGTTAATTTTTAAGATTTTGACACATTCAGCTCAAATGTACAATCATGCGCTAAAAACGCATTTAAAGCAATAAAAAGGGGATTATGGCTGTCAAACCTAAACCAAACGTTGTGCACTCAAATCTTTTGCTGTATTTAGTTTATTTTGGTATCCGGATGATGATTCTAGCATGAAATTGCTTGGGCACCTGTTAATTTTTAAGATTTTGACACATTCAGCTCAAATGTACACAATTGCTGATTATGGCTGTCAAATCTAAACCAAACGTTGTGCACTCAAATCTTTTGCTGTATTTAGTTTATTTTGGCATCCGGATGATGATTCTAGCATGAAATTGCTTGGGCACCTGTTAATTTTTAAGATTTTGACACATTCAGCTCAAATGTACAATCATGCGCTAAAAACGCATTTAAAGCAATAAAAAGGTGATTATGGCTGTCAAACCTAAACCAAACGTTGTGCACTCAAATCTTTTGCTGTATTTAGTTTATTTTGGCATCCGGATGATGATTCTAGCATGAAATTGCTTGGGCACCTGTTAATTTTTAAGATTTTGACACATTCAGCTCAAATGTACACAATTGCTGATTATGGCTGTCAAATCTAAACCAAACGTTGTGCACTCAAATCTTTTGCTGTATTTAGTTTATTTTGGCATCCGGATGATGATTCTAGCATGAAATTGCTTGGGCACCTGTTAATTTTTAAGATTTTGACACATTCAGCTCAAATGTACAATCATGCGCTAAAAACGCATTTAAAGCAATAAAAAGGTGATTATGGCTGTCAAACCTAAAGCAAACGTTGTGCACTCAAATCTTTTGCTGTATTTAGTTTATTTTGGCATCCGGATGATGATTCTAGCATGAAATTGCTTGGGCACCTGTTAATTTTTAAGATTTTGACACATTCAGCTCAAATGTACACAATTGCTGATTATGGCTGTCAAATCTAAACCAAACGTTGTGCACTCAAATCTTTTGCTGTATTTAGTTTATTTTGGCATCCGGATGATGATTCTAGCATGAAATTGCTTGGGCACCTGTTAATTTTTAAGATTTTGACACATTCAGCTCAAATGTACAATCATGCGCTAAAAACGCATTTAAAGCAATAAAAAGGTGATTATGGCTGTCAAACCTAAACCAAACGTTGTGCACTCAAATCTTTTGCTGTATTTAGTTTATTTTGGCATCCGGATGATGATTCTAGCATGAAATTGCTTGGGCACCTGTTAATTTTTAAGATTTTGACACATTCAGCTCAAATGTACACAATTGCTGATTATGGCTGTCAAATCTAAACCAAACGTTGTGCACTCAAATCTTTTGCTGTATTTAGTTTATTTTGGCATCCGGATGATGATTCTAGCATGAAATTGCTTGGGCACCTGTTAATTTTTAAGATTTTGACACATTCAGCTCAAATGTACAATCATGCGCTAAAAACGCATTTAAAGCAATAAAAAGGTGATTATGGCTGTCAAACCTAAACCAAACGTTGTGCACTCAAATCTTTTGCTGTATTTAGTTTATTTTGGCATCCGGATGATGATTCTAGCATGAAATTGCTTGGGCACCTGTTAATTTTTAAGATTTTGACACATTCAGCTCAAATGTACACAATTGCTGATTATGGCTGTCAAATCTAAACCAAACGTTGTGCACTCAAATCTTTTGCTGTATTTAGTTTATTTTGGCATCCGGATGATGATTCTAGCATGAAATTGCTTGGGCACCTGTTAATTTTTAAGATTTTGACACATTCAGCTCAAATGTACAATCATGCGCTAAAAACGCATTTAAAGCAATAAAAAGGTGATTATGGCTGTCAAACCTAAACCAAACGTTGTGCACTCAAATCTTTTGCTGTATTTAGTTTATTTTGGCATCCGGATGATGATTCTAGCATGAAATTGCTTGGGCACCTGTTAATTTTTAAGATTTTGACACATTCAGCTCAAATGTACACAATTGCTGATTATGGCTGTCAAATCTAAACCAAACGTTGTGCACTCAAATCTTTTGCTGTATTTAGTTTATTTTGGCATCCGGATGATGATTCTAGCATGAAATTGCTTGGGCACCTGTTAATTTTTAAGATTTTGACACATTCAGCTCAAATGTACAATCATGCGCTAAAAACGCATTTAAAGCAATAAAAAGGGGATTATGGCTGTCAAACCTAAACCAAACGTTGTGCACTCAAATCTTTTGCTGTATTTAGTTTATTTTGGCATCCGGATGATGATTCTAGCATGAAATTGCTTGGGCACCTGTTAATTTTTAAGATTTTGACACATTCAGCTCAAATGTACACAATTGCTGATTATGGCTGTCAAATCTAAACCAAACGTTGTGCACTCAAATCTTTTGCTGTATTTAGTTTATTTTGGCATCCGGATGATGATTCTAGCATGAAATTGCTTGGGCACCTGTTAATTTTTAAGATTTTGACACATTCAGCTCAAATGTACACAATTGCTGATTATGGCTGTCAAATCTAAACCAAACGTTGTGCACTCAAATCTTTTGCTGTATTTAGTTTATTTTGGCATCCGGATGATGATTCTAGCATGAAATTGCTTGGGCACCTGTTAATTTTTAAGATTTTGACACATTCAGCTCAAATGTACAATCATGCGCTAAAAACGCATTTAAAGCAATAAAAAGGTGATTATGGCTGTCAAACCTAAACCAAACGTTGTGCACTCAAATCTTTTGCTGTATTTAGTTTATTTTGGCATCCGGATGATGATTCTAGCATGAAATTGCTTGGGCACCTGTTAATTTTTAAGATTTTGACACATTCAGCTCAAATGTACACAATTGCTGATTATGGCTGTCAAATCTAAACCAAACGTTGTGCACTCAAATCTTTTGCTGTATTTAGTTTATTTTGGCATCCGGATGATGATTCTAGCATGAAATTGCTTGGGCACCTGTTAATTTTTAAGATTTTGACACATTCAGCTCAAATGTACACAATTGCTGATTATGGCTGTCAAATCTAAACCAAACGTTGTGCACTCAAATCTTTTGCTGTATTTAGTTTATTTTGGCATCCGGATGATGATTCTAGCATGAAATTGCTTGGGCACCTGTTAATTTTTAAGATTTTGACACATTCAGCTCAAATGTACAATCATGCGCTAAAAACGCATTTAAAGCAATAAAAAGGTGATTATGGCTGTCAAACCTAAACCAAACGTTGTGCACTCAAATCTTTTGCTGTATTTAGTTTATTTTGGCATCCGGATGATGATTCTAGCATGAAATTGCTTGGGCACCTGTTAATTTTTAAGATTTTGACACATTCAGCTCAAATGTACACAATTGCTGATTATGGCTGTCAAATCTAAACCAAACGTTGTGCACTCAAATCTTTTGCTGTATTTAGTTTATTTTGGCATCCGGATGATGATTCTAGCATGAAATTGCTTGGGCACCTGTTAATTTTTAAGATTTTGACACATTCAGCTCAAATGTACAATCATGCGCTAAAAACGCATTTAAAGCAATAAAAAGGTGATTATGGCTGTCAAACCTAAACCAAACGTTGTGCACTCAAATCTTTTGCTGTATTTAGTTTATTTTGGCATCCGGATGATGATTCTAGCATGAAATTGCTTGGGCACCTGTTAATTTTTAAGATTTTGACACATTCAGCTCAAATGTACAATCATGCGCTAAAAACGCATTTAAAGCAATAAAAAGGTGATTATGGCTGTCAAACCTAAACCAAACGTTGTGCACTCAAATCTTTTGCTGTATTTAGTTTATTTTGGCATCCGGATGATGATTCTAGCATGAAATTGCTTGGGCACCTGTTAATTTTTAAGATTTTGACACATTCACCTCAAATGTACAATCATGCGCTAAAAACGCATTTAAAGCAATAAAAAGGTGATTATGGCTGTCAAACCTAAACCAAACGTTGTGCACTCAAATCTTTTGCTGTATTTAGTTTATTTTGGCATCCGGATGATGATTCTAGCATGAAATTGCTTGGGCACCTGTTAATTTTTAAGATTTTGACACATTCAGCTCAAATGTACAATCATGCGCTAAAAACGCATTTAAAGCAATAAAAAGGTGATTATGGCTGTCAAACCTAAACCAAACGTTGTGCACTCAAATCTTTTGCTGTATTTAGTTTATTTTGGCATCCGGATGATGATTCTAGCATGAAATTGCTTGGGCACCTGTTAATTTTTAAGATTTTGACACATTCAGCTCAAATGTACACAATTGCTGATTATGGCTGTCAAATCTAAACCAAACGTTGTGCACTCAAATCTTTTGCTGTATTTAGTTTATTTTGGCATCCGGATGATGATTCTAGCATGAAATTGCTTGGGCACCTGTTAATTTTTAAGATTTTGACACATTCAGCTCAAATGTACACAATTGCTGATTATGGCTGTCAAATCTAAACCAAACGTTGTGCACTCAAATCTTTTGCTGTATTTAGTTTATTTTGGCATCCGGATGATGATTCTAGCATGAAATTGCTTGGGCACCTGTTAATTTTTAAGATTTTGACACATTCAGCTCAAATGTACACAATTGCTGATTATGGCTGTCAAATCTAAACCAAACGTTGTGCACTCAAATCTTTTGCTGTATTTAGTTTATTTTGGCATCCGGATGATGATTCTAGCATGAAATTGCTTGGGCACCTGTTAATTTTTAAGATTTTGACACATTCAGCTCAAATGTACAATCATGCGCTAAAAACGCATTTAAAGCAATAAAAAGGTGATTATGGCTGTCAAACCTAAACCAAACGTTGTGCACTCAAATCTTTTGCTGTATTTAGTTTATTTTGGCATCCGGATGATGATTCTAGCATGAAATTGCTTGGGCACCTGTTAATTTTTAAGATTTTGACACATTCAGCTCAAATGTACACAATTGCTGATTATGGCTGTCAAATCTAAACCAAACGTTGTGCACTCAAATCTTTTGCTGTATTTAGTTTATTTTGGCATCCGGATGATGATTCTAGCATGAAATTGCTTGGGCACCTGTTAATTTTTAAGATTTTGACACATTCAGCTCAAATGTACACAATTGCTGATTATGGCTGTCAAATCTAAACCAAACGTTGTGCACTCAAATCTTTTGCTGTATTTAGTTTATTTTGGCATCCGGATGATGATTCTAGCATGAAATTGCTTGGGCACCTGTTAATTTTTAAGATTTTGACACATTCAGCTCAAATGTACAATCATGCGCTAAAAACGCATTTAAAGCAATAAAAAGGTGATTATGGCTGTCAAACCTAAACCAAACGTTGTGCACTCAAATCTTTTGCTGTATTTAGTTTATTTTGGCATCCGGATGATGATTCTAGCATGAAATTGCTTGGGCACCTGTTAATTTTTAAGATTTTGACACATTCAGCTCAAATGTACACAATTGCTGATTATGGCTGTCAAATCTAAACCAAACGTTGTGCACTCAAATCTTTTGCTGTATTTAGTTTATTTTGGCATCCGGATGATGATTCTAGCATGAAATTGCTTGGGCACCTGTTAATTTTTAAGATTTTGACACATTCAGCTCAAATGTACAATCATGCGCTAAAAACGCATTTAAAGCAATAAAAAGGTGATTATGGCTGTCAAACCTAAACCAAACGTTGTGCACTCAAATCTTTTGCTGTATTTAGTTTATTTTGGCATCCGGATGATGATTCTAGCATGAAATTGCTTGGGCACCTGTTAATTTTTAAGATTTTGACACATTCAGCTCAAATGTACAATCATGCGCTAAAAACGCATTTAAAGCAATAAAAAGGTGATTATGGCTGTCAAACCTAAACCAAACGTTGTGCACTCAAATCTTTTGCTGTATTTAGTTTATTTTGGCATCCGGATGATGATTCTAGCATGAAATTGCTTGGGCACCTGTTAATTTTTAAGATTTTGACACATTCACCTCAAATGTACAATCATGCGCTAAAAACGCATTTAAAGCAATAAAAAGGTGATTATGGCTGTCAAACCTAAACCAAACGTTGTGCACTCAAATCTTTTGCTGTATTTAGTTTATTTTGGCATCCGGATGATGATTCTAGCATGAAATTGCTTGGGCACCTGTTAATTTTTAAGATTTTGACACATTCAGCTCAAATGTACAATCATGCGCTAAAAACGCATTTAAAGCAATAAAAAGGTGATTATGGCTGTCAAACCTAAACCAAACGTTGTGCACTCAAATCTTTTGCTGTATTTAGTTTATTTTGGCATCCGGATGATGATTCTAGCATGAAATTGCTTGGGCACCTGTTAATTTTTAAGATTTTGACACATTCAGCTCAAATGTACACAATTGCTGATTATGGCTGTCAAATCTAAACCAAACGTTGTGCACTCAAATCTTTTGCTGTATTTAGTTTATTTTGGCATCCGGATGATGATTCTAGCATGAAATTGCTTGGGCACCTGTTAATTTTTAAGATTTTGACACATTCAGCTCAAATGTACACAATTGCTGATTATGGCTGTCAAATCTAAACCAAACGTTGTGCACTCAAATCTTTTGCTGTATTTAGTTTATTTTGGCATCCGGATGATGATTCTAGCATGAAATTGCTTGGGCACCTGTTAATTTTTAAGATTTTGACACATTCAGCTCAAATGTACAATCATGCGCTAAAAACGCATTTAAAGCAATAAAAAGGGGATTATGGCTGTCAAACCTAAACCAAACGTTGTGCACTCAAATCTTTTGCTGTATTTAGTTTATTTTGGCATCCGGATGATGATTCTAGCATGAAATTTCTTGGGCACCTGTTAATTTTTAAGATTTTGACACATTCAGCTCAAATGTACAATCATGCGCTAAAAACGCATTTAAAGCAATAAAAAGGTGATTATGGCTGTCAAACCTAAACCAAACGTTGTGCACTCAAATCTTTTGCTGTATTTAGTTTATTTTGGCATCCGGATGATGATTCTAGCATGAAATTGCTTGGGCACCTGTTAATTTTTAAGATTTTGACACATTCACCTCAAATGTACAATCATGCGCTAAAAACGCATTTAAAGCAATAAAAAGGTGATTATGGCTGTCAAACCTAAACCAAACGTTGTGCACTCAAATCTTTTGCTGTATTTAGTTTATTTTGGCATCCGGATGATGATTCTAGCATGAAATTGCTTGGGCACCTGTTAATTTTTAAGATTTTGACACATTCAGCTCAAATGTACAATCATGCGCTAAAAACGCATTTAAAGCAATAAAAAGGTGATTATGGCTGTCAAACCTAAACCAAACGTTGTGCACTCAAATCTTTTGCTGTATTTAGTTTATTTTGGCATCCGGATGATGATTCTAGCATGAAATTGCTTGGGCACCTGTTAATTTTTAAGATTTTGACACATTCAGCTCAAATGTACACAATTGCTGATTATGGCTGTCAAATCTAAACCAAACGTTGTGCACTCAAATCTTTTGCTGTATTTAGTTTATTTTGGCATCCGGATGATGATTCTAGCATGAAATTGCTTGGGCACCTGTTAATTTTTAAGATTTTGACACATTCAGCTCAAATGTACACAATTGCTGATTATGGCTGTCAAATCTAAACCAAACGTTGTGCACTCAAATCTTTTGCTGTATTTAGTTTATTTTGGCATCCGGATGATGATTCTAGCATGAAATTGCTTGGGCACCTGTTAATTTTTAAGATTTTGACACATTCAGCTCAAATGTACAATCATGCGCTAAAAACGCATTTAAAGCAATAAAAAGGTGATTATGGCTGTCAAACCTAAACCAAACGTTGTGCACTCAAATCTTTTGCTGTATTTAGTTTATTTTGGCATCCGGATGATGATTCTAGCATGAAATTGCTTGGGCACCTGTTAATTTTTAAGATTTTGACACATTCAGCTCAAATGTACACAATTGCTGATTATGGCTGTCAAATCTAAACCAAACGTTGTGCACTCAAATCTTTTGCTGTATTTAGTTTATTTTGGCATCCGGATGATGATTCTAGCATGAAATTGCTTGGGCACCTGTTAATTTTTAAGATTTTGACACATTCAGCTCAAATGTACAATCATGCGCTAAAAACGCATTTAAAGCAATAAAAAGGTGATTATGGCTGTCAAACCTAAACCAAACGTTGTGCACTCAAATCTTTTGCTGTATTTAGTTTATTTTGGCATCCGGATGATGATTCTAGCACGAAATTGCTTGGGCACCTGTTAATTTTTAAGATTTTGACACATTCAGCTCAAATGTACACAATTGCTGATTATGGCTGTCAAATCTAAACCAAACGTTGTGCACTCAAATCTTTTGCTGTATTTAGTTTATTTTGGCATCCGGATGATGATTCTAGCATGAAATTGCTTGGGCACCTGTTAATTTTTAAGATTTTGACACATTCAGCTCAAATGTACAATCATGCGCTAAAAACGCATTTAAAGCAATAAAAAGGTGATTATGGCTGTCAAACCTAAACCAAACGTTGTGCACTCAAATCTTTTGCTGTATTTAGTTTATTTTGGCATCCGGATGATGATTCTAGCATGAAATTGCTTGGGCACCTGTTAATTTTTAAGATTTTGACACATTCAGCTCAAATGTACACAATTGCTGATTATGGCTGTCAAATCTAAACCAAACGTTGTGCACTCAAATCTTTTGCTGTATTTAGTTTATTTTGGCATCCGGATGATGATTCTAGCATGAAATTGCTTGGGCACCTGTTAATTTTTAAGATTTTGACACATTCAGCTCAAATGTACAATCATGCGCTAAAAACGCATTTAAAGCAATAAAAAGGGGATTATGGCTGTCAAACCTAAACCAAACGTTGTGCACTCAAATCTTTTGCTGTATTTAGTTTATTTTGGTATCCGGATGATGATTCTAGCATGAAATTGCTTGGGCACCTGTTAATTTTTAAGATTTTGACACATTCAGCTCAAATGTACACAATTGCTGATTATGGCTGTCAAATCTAAACCAAACGTTGTGCACTCAAATCTTTTGCTGTATTTAGTTTATTTTGGCATCCGGATGATGATTCTAGCATGAAATTGCTTGGGCACCTGTTAATTTTTAAGATTTTGACACATTCAGCTCAAATGTACAATCATGCGCTAAAAACGCATTTAAAGCAATAAAAAGGTGATTATGGCTGTCAAACCTAAACCAAACGTTGTGCACTCAAATCTTTTGCTGTATTTAGTTTATTTTGGCATCCGGATGATGATTCTAGCATGAAATTGCTTGGGCACCTGTTAATTTTTAAGATTTTGACACATTCAGCTCAAATGTACACAATTGCTGATTATGGCTGTCAAATCTAAACCAAACGTTGTGCACTCAAATCTTTTGCTGTATTTAGTTTATTTTGGCATCCGGATGATGATTCTAGCATGAAATTGCTTGGGCACCTGTTAATTTTTAAGATTTTGACACATTCAGCTCAAATGTACAATCATGCGCTAAAAACGCATTTAAAGCAATAAAAAGGTGATTATGGCTGTCAAACCTAAAGCAAACGTTGTGCACTCAAATCTTTTGCTGTATTTAGTTTATTTTGGCATCCGGATGATGATTCTAGCATGAAATTGCTTGGGCACCTGTTAATTTTTAAGATTTTGACACATTCAGCTCAAATGTACACAATTGCTGATTATGGCTGTCAAATCTAAACCAAACGTTGTGCACTCAAATCTTTTGCTGTATTTAGTTTATTTTGGCATCCGGATGATGATTCTAGCATGAAATTGCTTGGGCACCTGTTAATTTTTAAGATTTTGACACATTCAGCTCAAATGTACAATCATGCGCTAAAAACGCATTTAAAGCAATAAAAAGGTGATTATGGCTGTCAAACCTAAACCAAACGTTGTGCACTCAAATATTTTGCTGTATTTAGTTTATTTTGGCATCCGGATGATGATTCTAGCATGAAATTGCTTGGGCACCTGTTAATTTTTAAGATTTTGACACATTCAGCTCAAATGTACACAATTGCTGATTATGGCTGTCAAATCTAAACCAAACGTTGTGCACTCAAATCTTTTGCTGTATTTAGTTTATTTTGGCATCCGGATGATGATTCTAGCATGAAATTGCTTGGGCACCTGTTAATTTTTAAGATTTTGACACATTCAGCTCAAATGTACAATCATGCGCTAAAAACGCATTTAAAGCAATAAAAAGGGGATTATGGCTGTCAAACCTAAACCAAACGTTGTGCACTCAAATCTTTTGCTGTATTTAGTTTATTTTGGCATCCGGATGATGATTCTAGCATGAAATTGCTTGGGCACCTGTTAATTTTTAAGATTTTGACACATTCAGCTCAAATGTACACAATTGCTGATTATGGCTGTCAAATCTAAACCAAACGTTGTGCACTCAAATCTTTTGCTGTATTTAGTTTATTTTGGCATCCGGATGATGATTCTAGCATGAAATTGCTTGGGCACCTGTTAATTTTTAAGATTTTGAAACATTCAGCTCAAATGTACAATCATGCGCTAAAAACGCATTTAAAGCAATAAAAAGGTGATTATGGCTGTCAAACCTAAACCAAACGTTGTGCACTCAAATCTTTTGCTGTATTTAGTTTATTTTGGCATCCGGATGATGATTCTAGCATGAAATTGCTTGGGCACCTGTTAATTTTTAAGATTTTGACACATTCAGCTCAAATGTACACAATTGCTGATTATGGCTGTCAAATCTAAACCAAACGTTGTGCACTCAAATCTTTTGCTGTATTTAGTTTATTTTGGCATCCGGATGATGATTCTAGCATGAAATTGCTTGGGCACCTGTTAATTTTTAAGATTTTGACACATTCAGCTCAAATGTACAATCATGCGCTAAAAACGCATTTAAAGCAATAAAAAGGGGATTATGGCTGTCAAACCTAAACCAAACGTTGTGCACTCAAATCTTTTGCTGTATTTAGTTTATTTTGGCATCCGGATGATGATTCTAGCATGAAATTGCTTGGGCACCTGTTAATTTTTAAGATTTTGACACATTCAGCTCAAATGTACACAATTGCTGATTATGGCTGTCAAATCTAAACCAAACGTTGTGCACTCAAATCTTTTGCTGTATTTAGTTTATTTTGGCATCCGGATGATGATTCTAGCATGAAATTGCTTGGGCACCTGTTAATTTTTAAGATTTTGACACATTCAGCTCAAATGTACAATCATGCGCTAAAAACGCATTTAAAGCAATAAAAAGGGGATTATGGCTGTCAAACCTAAACCAAACGTTGTGCACTCAAATCTTTTGCTGTATTTAGTTTATTTTGGCATCCGGATGATGATTCTAGCATGAAATTGCTTGGCCACCTGTTAATTTTTAAGATTTTGACACATTCAGCTCAAATGTACACAATTGCTGATTATGGCTGTCAAATCTAAACCAAACGTTGTGCACTCAAATCTTTTGCTGTATTTAGTTTATTTTGGCATCCGGATGATGATTCTAGCATGAAATTGCTTGGGCACCTGTTAATTTTTAAGATTTTGACACATTCAGCTCAAATGTACACAATTGCTGATTATGGCTGTCAAATCTAAACCAAACGTTGTGCACTCAAATCTTTTGCTGTATTTAGTTTATTTTGGCATCCGGATGATGATTCTAGCATGAAATTGCTTGGGCACCTGTTAATTTTTAAGATTTTGACACATTCAGCTCAAATGTACAATCATGCGCTAAAAACGCATTTAAAGCAATAAAAAGGTGATTATGGCTGTCAAACCTAAACCAAACGTTGTGCACTCAAATCTTTTGCTGTATTTAGTTTATTTTGGCATCCGGATGATGATTCTAGCATGAAATTGCTTGGGCACCTGTTAATTTTTAAGATTTTGACACATTCAGCTCAAATGTACACAATTGCTGATTATGGCTGTCAAATCTAAACCAAACGTTGTGCACTCAAATCTTTTGCTGTATTTAGTTTATTTTGGCATCCGGATGATGATTCTAGCATGAAATTGCTTGGGCACCTGTTAATTTTTAAGATTTTGA